>NC_034431.1:1817806-1835142 GCF_002078875.1 Numida meleagris | reverse complement strand
CCCAACATCATCCCAGCCCAACATCATCCCAACCCAGCCCAATCTTATCAGTTGTAATGGAGTACTGAAGGTAGCTTTTCCTTACTGCTCTGTCTCACCCACGAGACACAAGTGGACCTTTTTACCCAGCTATTTCCCTTGGTTTTCACCCCTCCTGTTATTTGTAGGAGGATGTTTGTTCTTTCACCACCAGGGACATGCAGGATTCCTGCTGTTTTAGAGGATGAGTGCGTCCTGAGCATCCTCCTGTGGGATGAGGGAGTGGTGCACATGGGGACCGATGTAGGTGAAGGATGCTATGTACATTCCCGTGGGAGCTGGAGCATTTTAGGGCATGTTGGGGGGTTGGGGACGGGCTGGCCTTGCTGCAGGCTATGAGAGGTTTCCATTTTCCACCTTCCAGGCAATCGCTGAGGAAAGAGATTGTCTCATTTTTTCGTGTACATATATCTCGTCTCCCGGTTGCCGAGGCAACACTGTATATGTTTGCAGGCTGGAAGGATCTGGGGATGGAAAATGAAGCCAGGGAGTGGACCGAGGAGAGAAGTCCAGCAGGAATTTTCCTCTGGTCTTTTGCGGCCGATTGGTTCCCGCTAATTTAAGCCCCTCTCCCGGGATTAGTCATCAAATCTGAGATTTCCATTTTTATTATTTTAAATCAACCACGGCCGCTCCTGGGAGGCCGTTTTTCATGTTAGAAATTAACCTCGCCGAGGTTCGGCCGGTGGGGGCTGCGGGAGGGGAGCCAGCAGCGGGGTAATACCATAGAAACACAAACAAGGTACAACAGCACTGCTCCCAGCCCTGCACCGGGACACCTGCATTGTCCCACTCAGCGCCTGCGCTTGGTTTTAGGGTTCCCCTGGCTCAAGGCATTGCTAGGGTGCACCTCATTTCTTTTCCTCCCAGCTGTAGGGTCATGGTGGTGTTGTTCCTGGAGGAAGGTGGGCATTCCCCACCCGTGCTTTGTGCAGGGACGCACAGTGGTGATGTCCCCTCTGCACGCATGGGGTGGGCACAGTGTAGCACTTGGAGCAGTGCTTGCAGCATTACAGCAGAGTGTTTTCAGCTGTTGGGAAAAAGGTTGTAAAACACAGTTCCCACCACAGGCAGCCCTGTGGGTCCGGGGTACATCAAATCGGGTATTTTGCCTCTGGCAGCAACCAAAACCTGATGCGCCAGCGGATGGTAAACCCTCAACAAATCCCTTTAATTTTTTAATACCACAGCCAGTGAGGACATTTTTCTGATCCCATTAATCTTTGCTGTGAAGGAAAGGCTTTTGTAACCATATCCATCGCTTGCGACCCCCCAGTTATTCCCATAATCTAAAAATCCAGCTTTCTTTAGCCTCCCCCCTAGTACTGTAGGTTAGCAGGAGAGAGGGAAAGATGCTGCCTGCAGCCTTTAAAACCCCCAAACCACCGAAAAAATGGGGCAAAGCATGAGCCCATGCATCCCAAATGGAGATGGGCACTGTCCCAATGGGAGGTGGGCAGCATCCCTGTGCTGCTTGCCTGCACCCCACCTGCCCTCCAGTTCCATGAGCATCGCATTCATACAAAGGGAAGGAAAGGAAGCATGGGAGGGAGGGGGAGAGGGTGTTTCTGGTATTGAGCAGCGGTGCAGGGCCATTTCTCTCAGCAGCTGACAGTGTAAATGCATTTCCTGGCAAGCAGCTCGCTCTGTATTAAAATTCTTGATGAAGATTATTAAAGTGTGTTTATGAAAAGCCTGCGAGTGCTTCTTGGACTCCGAGCTGGCTTTTCAAAATGAGATGTTTGGGTGCGGGCTGAGCGCTCGCGGGTTATTAAATCCAGCCTGCCCCAGCCCCGAGGCGTGGGGTGCAGCTGCCCGTGCAGCCTGTGCAGCCCCTCACCGTGCCCAAAGCATTGCTGCAAAGACACTTGGGAGTGCTGCAAGATTTAAGGAAATGCTCGTGACTCCCTGACCCCAGCTTGGGTTGCTGAGATGTGATGGGAGACATGGGGCCATGCTGCAGCCCCAGTGGGGACTATGGGGCCAGCGCAGCGCATCCTGTTGTTTGTGCTGGCAAAGCTTTGGGAGACGTCTCTGCACTGGAGACAGAGCCCTCCAGTGCCACACACAGACAAACATCCCACCCACTGCACCAGCAAATCCACCAACACCTCGAGGTCCTGGTTCCCCAGCACCACGTACCCACCTGCACGTACCCCTGGCCCAGCTGCAGAAAGCCCCTAGCACACACACACATGCACAGATGCATGCACACCCAGCTTCATGTACACACGTGCAGATGCACACGCAGCTTCGTGCACACCCACGGCATACATGCTTGTGCATAATGCATGCACGCCCCTTGCACACGCACACAGATGCACAGCCAGCTGCATGCACACCCCTTGCACACACACACACACATGCTGCGTGCACACCCCGTGCACACCACGAGCGCCTGGGGCAACAGCTTTGGCCGGGGGCTTGGCTCACTTTCCTGCATGCTTTCCCCTTCCAGCCTCAAGCAGGATTTTTAACATGGGAGACCAGGTTGTATATCTAAATATATGTCCTTTAAAAAAAGACGTTTCCAAGAACAATGGTGGAAGCAACCCAAAAATGTGCTAAGGAGGACGAATGCATCAGGACTGGAGTCCAAGCAAAATATCGGAAGGGTGAATCAGAAAGGAGGAAAAAAAATAGGAACGTATGGAGTTTTTAAAAGTCATTTTTTTTTCCTTTTTAATGTTAATGGCAGTTTTTCAATTTGAGCTTCAAGTGCTGGAGAAATGTGTCAACTGCTGCTGCCCCGAGCCATATTTCGGAGGGGTGCAAAAGCATTGTTGTGGTGACATGTTCAAGATGGTTTCAATCCGACCCCTTTTAGCCATTGCAAAGATGTCTTCGCTATTATTGTTATTAATTGAGCTCATTAATTTACGTCCTGCACTTTTCCTGCAGCTCCTCTGTCTCTGTGCAGAGTGATTCCCCTGGTGCTGTTTGATTAGTGGGGCTAATTAGAGCCTGCACCCACGGGTTGGTCTCAGCCGTAGCTCCTCAGTCCCTCTCAGCTGCAATTAGAAATAATTTGTAGAATCAATCAGGTTGGAGAAGACCTCTCAGATCCCCAAGTCCAACCCCACCCCACCGTGCCCACTGCCCACGTCCCTCAGTGCCACAACCCCACGGTGCTGGAACATCCCCAGGGACGGTGACCCCATCACCCCCTGGCCAACCTGTGCCAATTAACAGCGGGAAGTGATTTATGGCAGCTTCTCAAAGGGGGAAAACTGAGCTTTTCTTAAATCTCTCTATAGAAAGGTCAGGTATACACTAATCTACAGGAAAACCATGGGGTGAGCAGATGGCACAAAACCATCGTGAGTGATGGTGAAGTTATGAGGACAGGGACAGCCTGTGTCCTATGGGCATGGCACTGCTTCCAGGCTGCAGGGCTGGGGCATATCATGGTGTACGGTCATGAGCACGCCTCACCTCTTGGGTTTGCTCCTTTCTTTAGGGTTGGCTCTGCTCCTTTGCTTACCCGGAGCTCTCTGAGCCCAGCCCCACTCCCATCTTAGCGGAGGTCCCAGCCTACAGAGCCTAAAGAGGACTGATGGCAGAGGGCGGATGGAGAGACCATAAAAATGAAAAAAGAAAGCAATAAAATCGTGGGTTTGATTGCATGAAACAGGAAGCAAATCAGCTCTCCGGGCCAATCGGGATGGCCCAGGCGAGGTGGGATCGCTCCCAAGTTCGTACTTGGTGACTGCAGCATCCATCAGGGGTACAGACAATCTGCGTCTCATTAATCATCCCGTGTAAACAGAGGGGGACTGGCTGGAGCAGAGCGGTGTCACTGGATGAATGGCCTGCGCTTGGAAAATAAACATTTCCAACTCTGCCCCAGCGTTTATTTTTGCGGAATGCCTTCGCTGCACCGCAGCGCTTTGCTGACAGCGGGACACCCACTGCCCCGGGGCACCCCAGGCCCATCCCGGGAGGCCTGGTGCAATGCAGGGCGAGAAACCCTCCCCGATACAATGGTGTTTTTGTATGGAAATTGGGAGTTTTGGTTTTTTCCCATTGACAAAAGGCCACCAGGTGCAGGCCGGGATCCGCGCACACCCGAGCATGCCTTTAATTCTGATTTATTAAGATGGTTATTGTATAGATGATTAGAAACATATTCCGGGAGATTTAAGGGCCTCGGAGCAGACATGCAGCCATTACAGAGCTGTTAATCCTCTATAAATATGCTTTTAATCATGCCAGTATTTAACATTCGATAACTGTCCTATTAAATGTAATGTATAGCTGGTGGCCTAGATATCAAGAGTGACAAGCTGTTGCTCTCTCCCACAGGCTCACTGACTTCTTCTGCTCAGGAAATACCCCTGAACCCACCAGAGGAAGCTCACCCCAACCCCCACCCTCCCACCCTAAGGCTCCTGCTTGGTGTTTGCACTTTCCTGCACGAGAACCTTCAGCAGGAGAGGGATTTGCTGCAGGCTGCAGCAGGTGAGTGCCTTTTCACAGAATATCCTGAGCTGGCAGGAACCTACAGGGATCACCGAGTCCAAAGCCTTTTGTTGCTGCCTGCTTGTTCCTTAGCGTCACTCAGCGCATCTTCTGCCTTTGCTCTGCAGGGGCAGAGCTGGATGCATGTAGTTCTGACATCAGGAGGGGTAAATTCCATGAGCAACCATATCTTGGGACTTTTCTGGGGGAGAGAAGGAAGCAAGCACCCCCCAGTACACTCGGTTGGAAAATGAATGACATAACCTGGGCAGGTTCCCATGCAGCCATTCCCCAGGGTGGGCAGGCTGTGGAAGAAAGCAGGTTCAGTATGTGAAAAAAAAAAATAATAAATGTCACTCTGTTACATTATTCTAGCTGGAAAATGCTCCCCAGCTTGCCCCCGCACGCCACTCGTCCCATACATCCCACAGTGCTTGGGGAAAAGGGCAGCAGCCCTTTGCCATGCAGGAATCCTGGCATGAAACGATGGCTGTGCCACTGCTGGGTGCATGCCAAGGGCTGAGGTAGCCCCGTCTGCCTCGGCTGTTGTGCTTCCTTTGTCGGTGGCTCTGCAAATCGATGCTTTTGTCCCCAACACCGCCCGGCTGTCCCTTGGCCAGGGCAGGACAAGGGGCCATTCTTCGTGGAGAACAGTTAGGGATCTCATGGCAGGGTGCTTGGCCCCCAGCCATCGCCTCCCACCGCCCTCCACACCTCGGTCACGGCCAGGCCATGCCGTCCATTGGGACCCGTGCCACCCGTGGGGACCTGGCTGGTGGCAGGGGTCAGGGGTGGCCCCGTGTTTGCTGTGCAGTACTGGAGCAGATCCGACAGAAGGGCTCGGATGAGAGGGGTACGGAGGTCTTAAGGTGTTTTCCTAAAATGGGTTCGTTTGCACATTTCTGGGGGGGTGCAGAGCTGCAGAATGCTGCGTGATGCTCAGTGCTGTGAGCTGCTGGCTCACTGCTGACAGCACAAATGCCGCAAATAGAACACCCCACCGGGCTCCCCCATCTCCTACAAACCCAGCAGCGGCCCAAGGAATGAGGGTTAAGGCCCTCAGCGCTCCCAGCTCCGTTTCCAGCACCTCACCCTGTGCCTCGGTGCCTCTCCGCACGCTCTGAGCCAGGCAGGCACTTGGAGCAGGAGCTGTTTGCTTTGGCTCACAGCAGGCTTTGTGCAGCCGTCAGCCAGCTTTCCACAGCCCACCCTATGGACATCCCTCCCCGAGCACCTACCTGGGCCGCCGGCAACACCAAATATTTTGGCTGTGCTGCACTGTTTCCGTGCCCAACCTCCCCCTAAAGATGTCAGCTGGGGGGGGGCTGCGAGGACCCACCACCCCCTGCTCATCTCCCCCCTGAGCCATCGTTTCCAGGCCTGGAATATTCCCTGCATCGTTCCCTTTGGGTCAGGAGCGTGGTGGAGCTCAGGATGCAGGCAGCTGTGTGAGCAAGGATGCGCAATGTGGAAAAAAAGGGGGAAAATAAATCCCAGCTGTGATTTTTAGCCCTTTGTAGTCCTCGATGCTCAAAATAATGGAGGGTCTGAGAGAGGGCAGGGGCACAGCTTGGTGGTGCTCACCTTCCCCGAGCACAATGCTTTCAGGATCCTGAATAGATGTTTTCATCACATCGAAACCTGCCTGCAAAATGCTGTCTGGCAGAACTCTATTCAGCTGGAAAAACACCGGCTCGCTCTCGCTTTGAGTTATCTCTACGGACCTCATACAAAGTCTCATTTATTCGCTCCCTTTTCGGATGGCCTCCACTTCTCCATCTCCAGGCGTTCACAAATCACGATTTGCATCTCCAGCATCAGCGCTCAGCAAGAACTCTCTATTTCATTTTGCTTCTGTTGCTGCTGTTTCTTTTGCCTTTTGATTCCCTCTTGGATGTCTATGAGCTTTTTGCTGATTCTGAAAGCTAAAAAAAATGCTTTTTTCTTCAGTGCTTCGGATGCTAATGAAATTTTTCAGCCCCAGTACATGAAATCAAGTAAGCATTTGGTGTCTGTCAGCTTCCAATGAACTTATCTGCACTGCAGTAGGGCTGGCTATGTGTAGGGATATAAGACAACAGCATGAAGTCGTCATTACCATCCCTGGGAGTGTCCCAGAGCCATGGGGATGTGGCACTGAGGGACGTGGGCAGTGGGCATGGTGGGGTGGGTTGGGGTTGGACTCAGTGACTCTGGAGGTCTTTTCCAACCTTTATGATTCTATGATTCTGTGACTCCATGTGCTGCTGCCTGCAAACCAGGCCTTGGGCTTCTTTGGGATGGGGCCCTCTCCGTCAGTGCAGGGCACAGATTTGCTGCGTGGGGCTGTTTGGATGGGAAACCTTCTGCAGAAAACCCCTCCTGGCTGCAGCTCCTCCTTACACCTCCTTCAGAGCCTCACATAGCTTCAGTCTGCTCCCAGTGAACGCAAGCCAAACCCTGCCTGCTTCCTACCACCCACAGGCAGTCCACCAGGCCCAATTCTGGAGAACTGGGCAGGGTTAAACCTACCCTTAGTGCTACCGGCCCCTATAAAGTGTCTGACAACAAGCCCCCCCAAAAAGCATGAAGGACATCTGTCCTTCCCCAGCATCTCCACCTTTCTGGTGCCCCCTGGCACCAAGAGATGGAGGCAGCCAAGGAAGGCCATGAAGTTACTTCATTCCTGAATTGTTTTTCCTCCTTTGCCTTCGTTAAACCGCAGTGCACCCTTCGGTGCAAGGAAATGGCATCCACGTTCCTCTTTTACTGCTCACGAACTATTCGGTGATTAAGAAAACGGGGGAGCTGGGGGCACTCATTCTTGACCTTGGGGAAGGCAGGAGGCTTATAAAAGCTCTAAGTGCTGCAGAAATTACGAGGCAATTAAAAAGAGCTGGGCCCGGGGCAATAAAAACAAGAGGAACTGATGTCAGCCCCTTGCGGGGCGCAGGGACCCACAACCTGTTCAGCCCCAACTGGAATTGCAGGAGCATTTATCTCAGAGTTTACTAAAGCTGAGCTTGGGTTTCCTGAGCTGCCAAGAGCCAGTGAACACAGAAATCAATGGAGATGTCAGTGCGAACTAGTAGGGTGCGTTTTCTAATTGCAACGCTCGTTTCTTTTGGAGCTGGGTGGTTCCAAGAGCAGGAACTGGTGTCCTCAGGTGAGGCTGTGTCAGACCCAGGTTGGTGGTGGAGGCAGCGTTCCTGGGGGTGTTCAAGAGCAGGGTGGATGTGGTATTGAGAGACACGGTCAGGGGGCATGGCAGGGCTGGGCTGATGGTTGGAGGTGAACCTAGTGGTCTTTTCCAGCCTTAATGATCCTGTTCTGTTCTATTTCGTGACCAGTGGTTGAGTGTTTCCTTTAGGTGTCAATGACTTCTTGTGCAAACCTCTTGAGTTGGAGTGCGTGGTGGCAGGGATTGAAGGCCGCTCTCTGCGTCCTCTTAGGAAAGTCCCAGAAAATGTCACCTGGCTCTTAGGTCACGCTGAGAACATTTGCCCACGTCCTCTGACCAGCTGTAAAACAGGAAAAGACCAAAAAAGGAGAGTTTTTCAGTCTGCATTCGCTAAGCTCTCACCCAGCAGGTTTGCTCAGGTTTGGTCGTGTGTTTGCTTGTCTGCACTGGAGTGCTGGCAGGATGAGAGCAATGCGGGCCTGCTTCCTTGGCGTAGAAAGGGCCCAGAACAAAACCCAGCACTGGCCCAAGTGTCCTGAAAGGGTCCCAGCCACTGTGAGCAGCTCCAGTTGGAAGCAAACTCCCAAAACCAGACGGATGAAGCCCAGAACAGGCACAGCTCATTGCACGCAAATGATGGCGTTCTCACCTCCTCCCACAGCATCCACTGCACTGATCAGTTCTGCACATTTGTGCAAAGAGCGCTGGCATTTCCCCAACCACATCCACGCAGCACAGAGCAGAAACCCCATTTCTCCATGCAGATCTCAGCGGGATAAACACCGACCGCAGAGACATTTTGCAACGCCGTGCAGCATTTCAAAACGTGCTCTCTGTGTCACAGTGGGCTGGAAATATTTCCGTGGCAGAATTGCACCGCAACATCTGCGTTCAAGGGAAGAGGGCTCAGGGTTCACGGGGGCATGCTGCGTGTCAGTGCACAGCTGGCTGGAAGTTTGGTGAAGCACTGCATGTTAGGGGGTGTTGGTGCTTAGTGGGACAACTGTGCCATGGCAGGGCTGGGAGCTGAGCCCCAGTTCCTGACTGCTGCCCGCTGTTATTCCTCTTTCCTGTGTATTCCACACTGGCACTGGCAGCCTTGGCTGGAGCATGGAGACATGGCAGTGCTTGCACCAGGAAAACCCGAAGCCAGGCAAGCGTGCAAGCAGGGACCACAGCCAGCCCACACTCAAACGGGACCACAGGGCCTCTTTTTGGTGTCGAAGCACTCTGCGTTATGGTAGCCCCAGTGCATGGCCCCTCTGCTGCCAGCCCCTCGCCCCAGGCTCTTGCAGCTCTGTTTTTACGGGCAGCTCGTTAGCTTCCCCGCTCCCTCGGTTTATGTTTGCTGGCTCTCATCGGTGTTTCCCTCCCCGTAAAACAAGAATGCACAAACACAGGGAGCAGGGTCCCAGCAAGGAGGGTGCAAGTGGGGAGCAGCAAGTGGGTTACCCCTAGGGCTGGGAGAGGAGGACAGAGGGATTTGCCCAATGCCCTTGCTGCCTCGAGCCCTTCCCACTCACTGGGTACTCTGCCTTCTTGGCCAGAGGTGACCATCCTCTCCTGTTTCGAAGGGCTGCATTAAAATCCCAGGCCCTACTGAGAGTGATATGGCTGAAGGTGCAAAATCCAGCCTCGCTGCTTTGTTTCCTGAATGATTTTCATCCCGGCTCGTGCTATCAGATCGGCTTCTTTTTTTTTTTCCTTTTGAATTTTATGAATGAGTGTAATCCTTTAGCAGGAAGGGAGGTGTCAGCTCAGATGTTTCGGTCCTCACGTTTTGGTGGTCATTAATAATGCCTGCAGTGCTTTCTGGAAGTGTGAGCCAAAGGCTTGGGATGTAACAGCTTCCTAGTGGAAAAAGTGAGTTTCTTCCAAATCAAAAGGTCTCACAAAAACAGCACCTGGTTTCTGATATCTTCTTTTCACTTCATTTCAAACCCTTTGCTCTGCTCTCGTAAAAAAAAAAAAAAGAAACGTGAGTGTAAAGTATTATTGTACATCATTTGCCTTTGCCTTGTTTGAGGTGAGATTTTATATTCAGATCCGTATTTGTAATCGAGATGCCTGCTTTTAACAAGTCATTAGATACCAAAGGGAAATATTTGTGCCTGGTTAGCAGGGAACAACGGCACGCTGCCCAGATGGAGCATCCAATGGCACGCTGCCCACGTGGAGCACCGCAGCTATTTGTAGCTGAAAGGGAGGATGCATTAAGTCTTGCTGGAGCCAAGCTGTGCCCAAACAGCAGGAGCACCCCCAGAGGTGTGCCTCACCCCCTGGATGCCCCAGCCTGGGAAATGCAGGGGATGGGGTACCCAGGCAGGGCTGCAGCATTGGAGCCGCGTTCTGCACCGTGCACATGGGAGCGATGCTCCCGCCCGTGGACTCACTGCAGCTGCGTGCCTCCACCTTGTGATGGATCCCAGATGATTTCTCAGCCAGAGCAGTGCAGCCACTCGTGTTAGATTATAAACTGGAACTTTTACAGGCTGTATGTGGGGTTTGTGGCTTCCTTTCCCTCTCTCTGTCTCCGAAGTCCGTGTTTCTTAATAAATCATCCTCTAGCCTGAGCTGAGTCTTGCTGTTTTAAGTTTAACTAGCTTATTTTTTTGCTGATAAGCTGGACTTTGAATTCTTCCCAAGATCACGGGTTGGGGCCGGTAATATCATGAAGGAGAGACTGTTAATCGTGATATATCACATGCCAATGGGAACTGCACGGAGCGCTTGCTGCGAGCAGCTCGTTTCCCTTGTATCAGCATTTACAGGCAGAGCACTTGTATCTTGCAGAGGTGGTGGGAGGGAAGTCAGGTCTCCCACCAAATATAAATTATGTCTATTGTTGGAGCCAACTCAACAGAGTCACAGGGCAGAGCTCTAAGGTATGTACAAAGGGTAAGGGAAAAATGGGCACCGGTGGCAAGAAGGTGTTCTGGTATGTGACTATTTAGTTCACTGTATTGGTGCAAAAGGCTTTTGAAGGCTTTGATCCTGACTTCACTCCAGATTTCTTCTCTTGAACCATCCTCCAAACCCAAATCCTCCCAAGGTTGAGTCTGAAGGGTGGGGTGGAACAAAGCTGGAGTGAAGTATATCTGCTACACCCTCTTGCTCTTTTATTCTTCTTTGCCACCACCCTGACAGCAAATAAATTTCTGTTCTTGACAGCTCCAAGCAAACACATTACATTCTCAGATCCATCATGCTCTGATCCTTGTTCTCACAGCCAGTGACCAAGCTTCTTTCCCAGTTTTGTCGTTGACTTTGGCCAACTGCTCCCATGGCCATGCTGCTTCATGGACATGTATGCTCAGCACTCCTTCTTGGAGTCCACAGCAACTCCCATTACACCCCTTAGAGACTGTAGTCCCAAAGTCACACTCCTGTCAGGTTAATCTTCCAGATGCCAGTCGAGGGCATAACACAGGTCATCCTTATCAGAGGAGCTTTTATCTGGCTTCTGCTCCTTCCCAGTGAGGGTGGGAGCTGGTCTGGGACTCCCTGCAGTGAGAGCATCTTGCTCAGTGCTCCCCTGCCCCAGAGACAGTTCCCTGTGCTGCAGGGATCAGACAGTTTGTCGCGTCGGAAAATTTTTGCTGCTTGCCCAGCTGGGGTCTGGAGACCAGCCAGGGTCTCTCCGTGGGAAGGCAAGATGTGGAGACACGGTGAGGATGCACTCGGGGCATTGCTCTCTTCATGGGAATCTGTCTCACTCTCCTTTTCTGTTTGTATTTTTTTTTTTTTACTTTCGGGGGATATTTTAATTCGAAAAGATTCTAGTTTTGCTTGTCTGAAGTTCAGTTTTGTTTGTCTATAGGCTGTGAGCCAATGGCATCTGCCCTGTCCTGGCTGCCTTAGAGTCATACCGTCACAGAATCATTCAGGTTGGGAAAGGTCTCTCAGATCCCTAACCCAGCCCCACCCCACCGTGCCCACTGCCCACGTCCCTCAGTGCCACATCTCTATGGCTCTGGAGCACTCCCAGGGACGGTGACCCCCCCCTCTCCCTGGGCAGCTGTGCCAATGCAGCACCACTCCTGCGGAGAAGAAATGTTTCCTAATAACCAACCTGAACCTCATCTGGCGCAACACGAGGCCATCACCGCTCATCTTTGCCTTCTTGCAAAAGCCACCAGCGCACACGGCATGAAAACCCTTCTTCATTTTTGCAGGGAAAGATCATTTCAGCTGGCAAACCCCTCGGAGGTGGGCTGCGCACCCCACAATCAATCCTACTGGCAGGGATGGTGGCAGCATCCTCGGTGGCTCTGAGCAATTTGCTGGTCAGGCACATCCCACCGCCTTGCTACAGCATCGCTTTGCAGTTGAACCTCTGGGGTGAACTCCTTGAAGAAAGGAGAGCTTCACCACGTATCTGCTGATGGATGGGTGTGTATTTACCTTGGCCTTCCCATCCCATGGCTGCGGGTAGTTATCTGAGTGATGAATTTGTCCATGCAAGGACCTTTGGATCGTGGGGGCAGAGGGGAAGCATCTATTACTTCGGTTTGGCATGGGGGGGAAGGAATAACAGAGAGGAGCCGGGTGGTGGTTGCACATCAAAGCCTGCTTCTTGGCCTATCTCCTACATTTCATCTGGCTGTGGTGAAACTGTGGGCACAAGGAGCCGTCCTGCACATCCCAGCCTCGTGTCTGTGTCTGCAGAGGGAGAAAGGAATTTCTTGATTTCTGCATTCTGGGTGTGCTGCTCTCCTCCCTGCCTGCCCTGCCAGGGATGCCTTCTTGCAGGGCAGAGAGCCCCAGGATCCCTGAGCCTCGGGTCACTGCAGTGCCACCAGGAACAGCATGGGGCACGTGGGCGCTGCCAGCAGCGTGGGACCACCTGCTTTCCTCCTTCCCCCATCCTCAAAGCTCTCAGCGTGTTCTCCATGAGGGGACCTTTTGCCAGCATTGCGCAACGCCAGCTGTGTTTTCCTTGAACTTTGCTCAGCCTTTATCCAGTGCCACCGGAGGAAAGATCATTGCAGGTTCCTGGTGCACGCTGCTATCACAGCCCCGTGTCAGGCTTTGTTCTGTGTGCTGTCACCGCGCCGTCCCCAGGGCAGCCAGGCAGCATCAGCACAGCCCTCCATCCACCCAGCTCCCTCAGCCCCCCGGCTGCCAGCAGAGCTGTCCTGCAGTGCTGCAAATGAGCATTGTCCCTGTGGCACAGGCATGGGGGTGTGCACATACCAGGTCACAGCATCCCCCCAAATCCTTCCAGGAAACCCATGGTGTCACCCCGGCCCTTCCCACCCCACAGCTCCTCCGAGGCCTCAGGGACATCTGTCCCACTGCAAGCCATCGCTCAGAGCACTGATACCATACCAGCCACTGGGGCTTGCTATTTTATATTCTTCCCCCTTGGCTTTTGTTGCTCAGATCCAGGTTTACTAATCCCACAGCATCAAACCGTCTGCATTGAGTTGGATTGCTTGGGAGGGGACAAGGAGGAGAAGACCCACATGTGGGACCTTCACTGAGCTGGGTGCAGAGAACTGTCTCAAGGGAACGGCTTTTTCTGCTGTCTCCAGAGCTTGGTCTGGTGACAACTGGCACCCAAACTTTTTAGATTTAAGGGTTCTGCAGGTGGGGCAGAGCCATCTAATTTGGGCAAAGCCATCTACTTTAGCCAAATCTGCTTAAAGCACACAAAGGCCCTTCCCAAACTTGCTGTTTGGAGAAGCCCTTGTTCAAATCACTGCTCTTGAAACCCATATGAACTCCTGAAGAAACGCAAATTTAATCCCATAATGGCCCATGTCTGGTGGGTTCGGCTCTCCAAACTCTGCCTGTAGGTGTCACACGTCAAACCAGGGTGTCTGTGTTGTGCTGAGTCGAGTAGAAATTGGGAATTCCCCCTCCAGCAAAGTATCAACCCAAATGGGAGTGGGAAACACAAGACCCCTACAGACCCCTTTCTATGCCCAATTAACTCATGCATCCCCTCCCTGCCTGCCCAGCAGCCACCACAGTGCATCTCTTGTGCGCAGACGGCCATCCTCACCGCGGCGCAGTACGGTGCTCCTCGTGGGGCGGACAATGGCGTGGGCATGAATGGAGAATGCTCTCCTCTGTGGGGCTGACAACAGTGCTCTGTTCCCGGGGAAGTTGTCCTCAGGCTCCTGGGCACGTACTGCACCCGCCCCACGCAGCCCCCGCTTTGATCCTGCTGCTGGCTGCTTGGGTTTCCTTACTGCTCCTCCACAACCGAAAAAAATAGAGGAGGGTGAAACCATCTCAGGCAGCTTGACAGAGCAGAGAGCCCGAATTGGCCACAGACCCTTAGGGCACAGTGGGTTTCAGCATTTTCTCATGGCAGTTCTGGGTGTTGTTGAGAAGTAGGGCACTAATTGGATGTGGGAGTCCAAGATGGAAGTGGGGGGAAACCCGGACTTCTGTATGACGAGATATGTGAATTGACAGAGCCCTTTTCTCACTTTTCTACTTTCTTTTTTTTTAATGCAGTTTTGAGGAATGTCCAAACATAGACAACTTCAGCCTGAATGGAATTTTATCCCCCCCAAAAATTTATGAGCAACTTAAGAAGAGAAGGCAGCAAGAAGAAACTGAACGCCAGATGTAACCATAACGTTAGATGGCTTTTAGCTCAGTGTCAGACTGTGTAGGGGCTCTCACTGGGAACCTTGGGGTTTCTCCAATATCTGTAATGGGGCATTGAGGCAACCGTGAACTTTTGGTCGCTTGGTGCCTGGGCTGCTGCCTATCTCCAGTGGGAGCGTCTGACCATCTCGTTCAACTCTTGCCATCAGACGCTGGAATGAGGAAGAGGGAACGGGCAGAAATTCCATGGAACGCCCCAAGCAGCGCAAGAGGGCACACCCTGAAGGCACAAAGTGAACTGGTAAGCGATGACTCACGTGCACTGCCATGCACTGGCACCAGCTGACCTGCAAACACAAGCTGCAAGCTCCTTAATGTCTTCTGCCATCCCATTTCTTTTGCTCCCAAAGGGACCGGGACACCCTGGCAGCTAACGAACGCTGGGGTGTCTATGTATGGGCCAGCCCCTCCTGTCCCCTCTGCCCTGTAACCCAAGCAGCATCGGGGCCTGGTGCTCTCCAGCATGTTTAACTTCGCTCTGTGTTTTGCCAGAGCCCGTTATTAAGAAATAAGGCTCTGCCTTTTTATCATTCCTCTGAGCGTCTGTCTGATGTCATTCTGTCTGGCAACCAAGCGATCAAAAAGGAGCTCCCCTGGGAGAAATTTCTCAAACAAACAGCCAGCAAGAAAAAAAATAATACCCCATTAAATATAATAAAACGCAAGAAACCACAGCGTCTCCCTGATAAATGGAAAGGCAGTGTAACCTAGACTGCAAACACACAAACCTTCTCCTACCACCCCAAGCAGGCCGGCAGCGTGCCCTGTGCTCACCTGGGTGATTTTCCTTAACCAAAGCTGAGTCACAGCCTGCGCTCCCATCAGCAGCAGTTCTAACTCTTCATGTTTTTAAGCAGATTGGGTTTTCACTCTTGTATAAAGCATATGTATGCCTGCAAAGCAAATTCTGGCTCTGCTCCTCTGTACTCCTTACATCTTACAGGCTGCAGGGGTGATGAACACCCTGCTGCCAACACTTCAAAGCCCATGGGTTCTAGTTTGGGCAGCTATGATTTCTCTTCCTCCTTTCTCCCTCTCTCCTTCAGTTCCTGTTGCACTGGCAGAGCCCCTGGAGCCCTGCTCCCCGCAATGGGCAAGGTTGTAGGAAGTCACAGAATCACAGCATCGTTTGGGTTGGAAAGGACCCTTAAAGGTCATCTAGTCCAACTGCCCTGTCAATGCAATCAAAGCAAAGCTCCCAGGTGGGGGAAGGAGCCTCCTAAATGCCAAAATATTTTACAGCCACCCAAAGGACAAAGCGTTGACTTGAATCTGGATTAGGAAAATGGAGATAAGAGGAATTTATTTTTCAATCTGTCAGAACAGAGTGTCTGAAAAGGAGCTGTCGTGGAAAGGAGCGCGCGCGCCGATAAAGGCCGCCCATCCGAGCTGGAGCGCAGCTGAGTGCTCTTGGATCCATCGCGCTCACATCTGTGGCTGGGATCCTGCTTTCCAAGCTGCTGCTCCTCGGAGCGCTTCACAGAGGTCATTCCTCTTTACAAGCCTCGTTCCCTCCCTCCTCGCAGATCTCCCTGCCATTTTCTTCCCTCCTGCACGTCAGGGCAGCATGAGGAGTTGCAGCAATCCCAGGGCACAAGTGCTCACATGCGCCACTTCCATTTATTTTTTTTTTTTCACAGGGTGGGAAAGCTTTTGGAAAATCATGGGAGATTTCTCTTTTTTCCTGCCGCCTGAGGCCAGTTTCCTTCCTCGCAGATTGCAGGGTCCCAGGTGGTGCAAACAGCCAGAGCAGCCCAACGCTGCCTGATCTTCCCAAGGCAGCTCCGTGCATCCCTGCCACCAGCTCTTCCCTTTGCAGTGAGAGGGGAAACCGAGGCATGGGACCTCGTGCAAAGGAGACCTTCTGCAGACAGATGGGGCAGGTACCCCCCGTGCCAGGCAGTGACTTTGCTTCCCTTTTGTGTCCAGGAGCGTGGCAGAAGTGAGACTGGTTGCGCTCAGAACAATGAAAAGATAAATTCAAGCTAAACCGTCCACACGTTCATATATTCACTGTGGGAACAGAGGTGTGTGGGTAAATGGCAATTTTGCCACACTCCTGCTGCACTTCTGCTCACTTGCTGCAGGTGTGACGCTCACCCCACGCCCCACATCGAACCCTTTGGGCTCTGCAGATGGAGGTGAGTCCCTGCCTCTTCCCACCGTCTGCTGCTGCGGGCTTCTCGGCTCCTGTCTTGCTGGACTGCTATCTCCCACGCTTGGCTGGGGGAGCTGAAAGGTTTTTCAATCATCTGCTAATGATAGGAGAGCAACTTTTATTCCTCTCTCTCCCCCACTCTTGGCAGGAGAGGTGGAATGCGGAGCGCGAGAGGAGCAGCCACCTTTCAGGCCAACAGCTGCTTTGGGGGATGGGTTAGATAAATGTGCAGGGTTTCCAATCAGCCCCACACACCCCGGTCAGAAGGCTTCACCGGAGCACAGCGTGGGGGAATGGCTGCTGATAACGCCTCGTCCATCCCGGCCATCCGCACAAACTTCCCTGGAGGAACCCGCACCACTGGAGGGGACCATGGTGGCTCAAACCTGACCCCACCCCAAAGGGCAGCGATGCAGATGGCAGTGGGAAAAGCAGGTCAGCGTGCTTTGGAAAGAGCTGAAAGTCAGAGGGATCTCCTCCAAGCCATGTCTTGCTGCTTTTGGATGCTGGGAGGAACCAACTCTGCGTCGAAGCACTTGGCGCAAGGCGGGACCAAGGTGTGTTCTCCCCATGCCCTTTGAAGGGGGAGTGGGGATGCAGCCTGCCTGGGAGTTTAGCTCGGGGCACTAAGGCTTCACCACCTGGCCATCAGCCCATCAGCCCACCACTGCCTGCTGGCCAGCAGGGTGGGAACGGGACGCGTGGGCCACCGAGGGGCAACCTCATGGTCTGTGGGTTTTAAGGCGTGAGATAAGTGGGAAGAAGTGTTCCTGGAAAGGAGATGCTACCCAGGGATGAGGATCTGCAGCCACCTGTCCGGATGGGCTCTGCTTCCTGCAGGGACGGGGACAGGGAAGGGAAGGGAAGGGAAGGGAAGGGAAGGGAAGGGAA
>NC_034431.1:1771446-1817666 GCF_002078875.1 Numida meleagris | reverse complement strand
AAGGGTTCCCATCTGGGCTCCGCGCAGCACATCCCGCCGTGGCCCAGTGCGCTGTAATCCTCCATGCTCCCAAATCAAAAGCCATCTCTCCTTTTTCTCAGTTGCCAAGGGATAGAAATCCCACCAGAATCCAAAGCATATCATTCCAGGAGGAGATTTATACTGGGGGAAGGAGCAGAATTGGTTATTTGATGTATTTTTTTTTTATAAGTCCTTAATATCTCCCTTTCCTCCTTCACTTCTCAGCACAGATCCCCCTTCCAACACATGCAGGAGAGCAGAGCTGAGCCGTTCGCACAGAAAACAGGTGATAAATCACGGGGCAATTGATTCAAACCATTCCAGGGAATGGGAAACACATGGACGGCCTTTCTAATTAACTGTTTGATATGGCTGCGGTGAGTTTGGGTGTAGTTTCCAATGTTTTGCGTTTGGCTTGTCTCAGAGCTCTCCATGGTAACTGCAGTTTACCGGAAAGTGAGAAAATCCTGCGTTCAAGAGAGCTAAAGTGACTTGTTACAGTTCAGCTCAACCACAATAAAAAAGCAAAAAAAAAGTAAATACAGTGTTTCCTCTGCGGGAACGTTCTCTTCTCTTTCTCTTTCCAGCTGGAAAAACACAACAAAAACCAAAGGTCTTTCTGCTCCATCTGTCCATCTCCCATCCGTAGGTTCTGGTGGGTTGCAGAGCGTTGTCCTCCAGGGTTTGCAGCTCAGCACAAGGGCTGAAAGCACAGGGACACCGAGGTGTGTGCCTCTCCCATGGGAGACCATGGGGTCAGCAAGGTGCCCTGGGGACACTCACCCCAACCCCATCCCATGTCCAGCCGGCATCTCCCGCATCCTTCGGCCGCGTGCAGCCAGCGCATTAAAATCTCATTTAAAAAGGAATTAAGGTTTAATCCATCTGTGTTTGAAAATGGTCTTTTCCCATATCCTGCTTTTGGCACGGCCTCCCAGCCGGGGCATTGCACCTCACCCCATAACATGGACACAGCTGCTGCGGCTGGGGGTCCCGCGCCGGCACCAAGCGGCCAATAGAGCTGCAATGTTAATATTTTTCTTTTTATTGGCTTTTTTTTTTTTTTCTCTTTCCCCCTATTTTACCCTTTCTGCACCACGGCTCCCTGGGGCCCCAGCGGAACATCTGGCCAAGCCACTTCTGGTTCCATTTATTGGCAGATAATTTATTTGTGGACCAGAAGGGAAAAGTGACCCAGCCATTCAGTGGAGGGGTATTGGTAGAACCGTCGGTGATGCTGCTCCAGCACGAGCTCGTTAGGTGTGATCCAGACCCGGAGAAGTCAAACACAGATCTCCCCTTTAGATCCAGAGCTGTTAGATCTCAGTCCAAACACACGGGGGGAAATGAGCTGAATCCACGCTCTGTGAATATTATTGGTATTATTCGTTCGCTGGGAATATTTGGAGGTATTCACTCCTTGCATGCATTACTAGAGCAGCTCCTGCTTGGAGAAGGAAATTAAAGAGTGCAAACCACCGTTTCTCTCTTCTCTCTTTCATGCTCTTCTTGCCCCCCATCCCTTTCTTGCAGCGTATGAGCACAGAATGAAGGCAGCAGCACTGCAGCACTCAGCACAAGAGCGCTTTGAAGCAGGACAGCCCTCAGGATCCTCGCCTTCCCAGCACCCAGGATCCTCCCCATTGCTTATTTGTGTTGCAGCAGCGAGCTCCACTCACTGCATGTGAAAGGTGTCAGCGGGCTGCTGCCCTGTCAGCAGGCTCATTGGAGCTCTCTTAAGCGCATCCAATGGCCGTGGATCCTATTCAATTTCCCCCGTGTTTGGCTAAAATTACCCAGCTTTCAAAAATATAAACGGTTTGTTGTTTTTTTTCTTTTCCTTCTTGCCTTGCACAATCAAAAGCGTTGGGTTTATTTATTTTTTTTCTTCGAATCAAAATCCAGAGGCGTTTTCCAAGGCGGCATTTTGGGGGGAAAAAAAGAAAAAAAAATAGTGAAAAATGTCACAAATTCGGCAGCCAAAAGCAATCGAGCCCTCTCCCCCAGGAGGAGTTCCATTTACTTCTGGCATTGCCACGCATACCAGTGGTCAGCCCCATTGTACACGTGGCTAATCGCGATGTATAAAGTGAAACAGGATTCTTTGCATTGACTTTTGGGAGCAGCAGCCCAAGCCTGAACACTTCCCTGCACTGAAACACCTTCGTGTGTGCACGGTGCAACATCCAGCTGCTGACAAGGCACCCTGCAAATTGCCATGTCCCCCATTTCTGGGCAGCATCTGGGGACTGATCTCTTCCAGGATGCCCAACGTGGGGTCCCCGTCCCTTGAGGTGTTGTCCCAGAGCCGTGGGGATGTGGCACTTAGGGACGTGGGCAGTGGGCACGGTGGGGGGGGTCAGCAGTTGGATGTGATGATCTCAGAGGTCTTTTCCAACATGAGTGACTCCGTGATCCTATTTCCATAGAGCCAGCCTGCGTGGCAACCTCTTGGGCAGGTTTTGGATGGGATGGTGGTGGGGCCACTGTAAATGAGCCAGGGGCTGTGTTTCCCAGCATGGATTCCTCTCCCGTGCGCTGTTCTGCTGGCACTGAGGGAATGGGAAATCTGCAGCACTTCAAAGCCCCTCTGCCAGTCTGGGCTGTGTGATCCGAGCTAAAGCGCGGCCCCAATCCACCACCCAGAGAGGGATGTTTGTGCATTGATGTGAAACAACAAACTGCTGGGGCTGACCACCAGGCACAAGCCTCGGGCACCCACTTGCCCCCACGAGCTGCCTGGGGGCCAGGCGAGCTGCCCACCTTCTTGGGCTCACGCAGAGGTTTCCTCCCCACCCGCACCGCCCCGTGCGTGACATCGGATCTCACAGCTCGGGCTCTCACGGGGCTTTTTCAGCTGTCATGAGATCAGCTTTTCCTGCTTGTGACCAAATCCAAACAATTAAAAACAAAAAAAAAGAACTCCAAGCCAGAAACAAAGTCACCAAATGCTTTCACAGCTTGGTAGGGCTTTGGGATGGGTTTCAGCCCTGCTCTCGTTTGCTTTTTCTGTTTTGACAGCGGAGGAATCAGTGGGATGGCGCAATAAACAGATTGTTTATGGAAAGCAACTTTTTATCAGGCGTCTGATGGGTGTTTGTTTGGAGAGGAGTTAGCTCTCACCGATGGGGGATGCTGACTTTTGCAGTTCCCTCGTGCTCAGTGCCCCCATTAAGGACTTACTGATGGTGGAACGGCTGGGAGGTCTGGGTCGTGTCCTTTTGTCTCCCCTTAGCATACAGAAGATGGCAAAAGGTGCTCGTTGGGGTGCTGGGACCCAGGCTCAGGGTTGTCACAGCCACTAACTGCATTTTAAAGTCCTTTACCCATTTTATTTCTTGGGAAAGCGTCTGGCTTTCAGCTGTGGGTCTCTCCAGTCTGTCATTTCACACAAATACACAAACATCCCTCTCTGGGTGATGGATTGGGGCTGCACTTTGGCTTGGATCACACAGCCCAGGCTGGCAGAGGGGCTTTGAAGTACTGCAAATTTCCCATTCCCTTAGTGCCAACAGAACAGCGCAGGGGAGAGAAATTCTTGCTGGGAAACACAGCCCCTAGCACATTTACAGGGGTCCAGCATCATGCCATATAACACCACACACCCCACTAATGCACAAAAATGGCATTGTTATCCTCAACCCCCTGCATTGCAAAGCACTCCCAAAGCCATGCAATGCCAGCTTCGTGCATGCACAAGTGGCTTCCTCAGCACAAAGCCCTCTTGCACTGGTTTCCCTGCGTCTCCATCCTGCACACCCTGGGGATTTGTTCCAGGTACCAGTTTGCAGGGCCCAGGACACAGCAGCCTGTGGTCTGTGTCCCATAGTGAGCGCTGTGTCCCAGGACCTTTTGCCTTGCATGTGAGAAAGCCCCTCTTGGAAAAATATGAGCAAGCACTCCGATGATTTTATGCTGATTTACTGGCTGAAGCTGTAAATCAGCACTTGTCAGAGGCTTGAGTTACATGTCTGTGCCGGAGATTGATGGGGCCAGCTGCCAGCACGCGTTACCAAGGAGCAAACCTGAGCTGAAAGCATTGTTTTAGGCCTCGGGGTGAGCTAAAAGCATTCAGGTGATTTATACAGGAGGAAACGGCTTTATGTCCTGTTCGACTGGAGCCCCGAATGCTGCCAGCAAAGACCTGCAAAGTCTCCTGGTTTTAATCCCGCGCTCGGGAAGGACACTGCCAGTTTAATGAATTTAGGCTCTGAACTCCCCATTAGGATTAGGTTTATGGGTGAAGTCCTGCCCTCAATGGAGCGAGTGGGATTTTGCCTTTGTGCACTTACCCAGCACATTCTGCACACTGGTTTTTTTTTCATCCCACTTCTCACCATGCTTTGGGTACACCCTTGGGTAATGCCCAGCTGCTTCAGCGCTGCCCCAGTGCATGGATGCTGCATCACAAGGAAAGAGCCAGTTAATAAATGAGGTGCCAGCAGATGGTGCTCCGTAATTTGCAGCGTCCTCGCTGGGTTTTGGAAGCGCAGCAAGAAGGGATCTCTGCACCCTGTGCCTCCCCCAGGCCCTGCTGCTGCTGCTTGTTTGCATCCTCGGGATTTTAGTTGTTCTGAAAACATAGGGGAGGGAAAACAACACGAAAAAAAGACATTGCTGCTCAGCTTCAAAAGAGTGTATTGCACATCAGCAGCCATTGCTGGTGCTTTCCTGGACATCACTCTGTCTGGGACACCTGCACACCTCTCCTTGTCCCCGCTCCCTCCCCGTCTCCCCTAACTCGTCTGCTTTCTCCCAGGTTCCCTGAGGAATTGAACTCATTCTCTGCTCAGGCCTCAGGTGAGTGTTTCACAGCCCTCAGACGTTGCCAAGAAAGATGAAGGAAGGGCAGCAACAGGGCATCCCATCCAGCAGAGCAGCACTGCTGGGCATCCTGTCCCTCCCAAGGGTGGCACCATCCCTATGTTACCACCATCCCTGGGTTACCACCATCCCTGGGGTACCAGCCCTGGCCAGCAGCACGGCACGGGCAGCAGGTGCAGGGATGGAGGCAGGAAACTGTTTATAGAGCTTAGGAAAAGCTGAGGTTTCTGGCAGGTTCCTGAGACTCTGGGTTTGGCCCAGGGCTCCGCTGTATAAATTGTGGGATTAGAGTCAAACATGAAACCGGAGCAAGAGGCCAAAGGCAGAGCTGGCAGCTGGCTGGAAGTATTTTTTTCTCTGCGCAAGCGTGTCCAAGGCATGCTTTTGGAGGAGGGAAGGGTAGGAAAGAATGGGGAGCCAGCAAAACGGGGGTGAAAGTGACCCCAAAAGTAAGAGGAATGCAACAAGAAGGTAATGGTGAAGTGAATGCAGAGGCTTCATGGTGGGAAGCATCTGGATAGGAAGGTTGAAGAGGGGATGGGAGAAGTCACCATCTCCCAGGGACAGTGTCACACTGGGTGCTCCCTGCCCTGGCACCACTCCTCGCTGACACCCAGCACTGCCCTGCTCGTGGTGCTGTGATTTTGGTTCTGCTCGAGGTGCTGCTTTCTGAGCTCACAGCCCTGCACTGGGCTGACCTCCCTCTCCCCGTGCTGTTTGGTTTGGATTAGCTGACTCACTCCCCGTGCTGTTTGGTGGGGCCAAGGCAAAAACACATCCATCCGTGCAGGGCACAGAGGGAGATTTTGTCCACAAAGCACTGATGCAATGTGAGGTTGGCAGGAGAGCAGTGTTTTCCTGAGAGCCTTAGCAAAACCTGTGATTTTTCATAGAAAGTTCCCTACTTGCTGTAGGTATCACCCAGCACCAAGGGGATACACAGATTTCCAACATCAGCAATGTTATCTCCATCCTCCCAGCTTTTGTTTTCCCTAAGCAGCCTCACAGACGTGCTGGGGATGGAAGTCAGACGTGGTCTGAGTAGACACAAGGAATTCAAGCTGGGAAAGTCATACCCTGAGCACGAAGCAGGAATCAGAGAGCAGAGCCACTCGGTGCCTGTGTTTCCTTCTTGCTGCCATGGGCATCTACTAAAGACCTCATCCTTTCACCAGATGGTCCCTCAGCCCATAAGGAGACACACGACCCTCCAAGATGGGCGCCAGCTCCAGACTTCTCTTGCTCCTGGCTGTTGGAAAGGCATCCCTGTGTGCTCATCACTTTCTCCATTTACAAGTTCTTTCTCTAACCTCCCCAGCCAGGATCTGGCTCCATCTCCTCCATCACCAGCACTGCCCATCTGCAAGGGGCTGGAAGCACTGGGGTGAGCTGGGAGGCCCAGATGTGAACGCAGCCCCACGTTGCTAAACTTTCTTCTCTTTCCCAGGTTTCTTCTCAGTCCCAGGTTTGGGTTCAGCTCATGGCAGAGAGAAGGGTGAAGTAGCAAGATTTGGATCAGACCCAAATCTAGGCACGGAGTTGTTCCCAGTAACATTCCTTCCTGCAAACCAGAGTGCCGGTTCAAAGCAGATGGGTTGGTAGCACTCCCAAATTCCTCATTGTGCTGGAATTTAAGCAAAATGTATAGAATTAATGAGCACAGGGGAAAGGCACTTGGACCATCCTCACGTTCTTGACCTCTGTGCCACCACTCCGCTCTGCTGTAAGTCACCCAGCACTCTCCCCAGACAATGTCCCATTGATTGCCCAAGGGGCTCATGGCACTGGGAAGGCTGTGCTGACGCTCTGCAGCATGGCCGGGCACTGCTGGGCCGTCAGGAACACTTTGCACAATGCCCAGCCTGTGTCTGTTGGTGCATCACCAGCACAGTGTCACCGGGGGCAACACAAGGGTCTCATGGTGCAGGGGCACAGACATGCCTTTCTCAGGACGATGAGCGTCATTGATTTATTCCCTTTTTCTCACTGGAAACAGAATGCCCTTTAAAAATAAAGCCTGAGCAGGATGCCTCCCTCTCACCCTGCTGCAAACCCTGAGCTCGCCATGGGTGATGTGACCCATCTGGAGGAGACCCCAGCCGCTTGCTCCCAGAGCATCCATCAGGACCTCTTCCCGTGGGCAGCGTCCCTAGATTCCTATTTTCCAGCTGAGTTTGGGGGGAAGAAAAGCTGAATCAGGGAACTCCTGGCCCAGCTGCAGTTTGCAGTGCAGGGCAGGAACCCAAGTGTTGCTGAGCAGGGTACCAGCGTGGCCATAGGATGTGTGGCAGCTCTGAGGGCTGGGGTCCCCGTCCCTGTTCTGTCCCCAGGGCCTTGCAGAGGCTTTGCTCATCCCAGCTGCCCCGTGTCACATGGGGATGCTGCTTGGTTGTGTTTTACTTAACCTTTAATACCATGTTATTTCTATTTAAGCCTCATTCCAAAACAGAGCCTATAAGTGATAACAGAGCAAACAGACCTTCTGTCCCCTCTCCCTCCCTGAGGAAATATTTTTAGCTCTCGTAAACACAAACCATTAAGCACTTGAGAGCATCCCAAGGGATGCAGCCTTCCTCTCCATCCATTGCAGCCTACAGCACAGCCCCAAATCACACCCTGATTTCTGGGCTCGGGCCCCATTACAAGCACAGCTCTGCAAAGCAGGTGCTAAACTGGGATTTACTTTCAAAGGAAACCCAGAGGAACAAGCTGTTCAGAGCTCAGCTGGCTTTCCCACAATGCCACATAGCTCTGAAAAAATCTCATCCCTGTTGCTCCTGCTCCCAAATGCAGTGCAGGAGATGCTGCACAGGTGACTGATGAGCACCAAAATGCATCTATCCACCATCTGCTCCCAGCTTTGGTCACTGAATCACTGCACTTCTCACCAAATGTTCCTAAAAATTCATGGAAAATTCATCCATAGAGTGTGCTGAGCACAAGATGTCCCCAGGAATGGGAACAGCCAAGAAAAGGCTGGAGGAAGCCACCAGTGCTGGGAAAGGAAACTGGGAAATGCTTTGATGAGAGCACATATGGTGCGTGCTTGGATGCAGCAGTCCTCTGAAGAAGCTGGGGACTGGGACGTGGTTTGGGACAGAAAGAAACTCTGTGGGACCCGGGGTGGCTTTGCAGAGCTGGGCTGGCTGTGGAGCTGCAGCCTGGGGAAGGGGCTCAGTGGCACTGGGATGGAGCGAGATCAGAGCTGGGCTCACGTCCAAGGTTCAGGGCAGGGCACAACTGCAAATTTCCCAAGCTACCCAAGCTCCTGGGCCTGCAGCTCTGCAGCCTCCTGGGATCAGATTCCCATGATGGATTCCCAGCTGTGGAGATAGACAGCGTCCCAAAAGGGGCAAAGTACCATCTGCTGAGCAGCCTCGTTCTCAGGCTATTCGGGGTATTTTTATTTCTGAACAAAGCAGAGAGCCAGGAGGAATTTCACCCTGCTTCCAGGCTCCTGTTTTCCCTCTCCCTTCCCCTGCAGTGATGCAAGCCCCATCCAACAGCAGCAGCTCTTCCCACCATCCCGTCGCAAAATCCCTCTTGCTGTGAAAGCATCCCATTGCCATCGCGTGCAAAAGGGCACAAACCTGGGCTCTGCTTTCTCCCTCCATTAGGCATGTCTAGAGTTCACTGGGAAGTGATTTTCCCAGTTCAACCCAGTAAGTGACTGAAAGCATCCATGGCACGTGCCGGGATGGTGGTCCCTTTGCAGGGCATGGTCTGTGGGTGCAGTGGGGTTTTCGGTCAGGGCCACGGGAGCCATCTGAGTGCTTCCTCCCAGCGTGCTGCAAGCAGCCCCAATGCTGAACTAATGTTATCTTAGCAAATGGCTTTGTTATGGCTGTGGGATTCCTTGAGGGGCAGTTTTTAATCTCGCAAAGCAGCAGTCCTGACGCGGAGGGAAGTTTTTCATTATCAGCTCTGAGGAGCTCTGAGATGGGAGATTAGGGGAAAGGCACACGAATCCCCTTCCCAAAGAAGGAAAACGTGGAGTCTCCTTGCTGAGATGTGGAAATGCCTGGGAGATGCTCAGTGCAGCCCCAACTCCACAAGTGCCATCAGACCCGCAGCAGCACTGCCTCTCCTTTCCTCATTTTATTTCATCCCCAGCCCCCACCGTGCCCACTGCCTACATCCCTCAGTGCCACATCCCCACGGCTCTGGAACACTCCCAGGGACAGTGACCCCACCACCCCCCTGAGCAGCTGTGCCAGGGCAGCACCGCTCTCATCCACAGAAACTGAAGCTGTCCTTGGAAAGAAGCTGACGAAGGACTGGGGATGCAAAGTGCTTTGAGTATCCCCTGCAGCCAGCCAGCCTCTGGTCCAGCAAAGCAATGGAATTTCTTGCAGATATCCATTTTCCTGATCTATCCCCAGGGATCCAGTCCCAGTGTCCAGAATGAGGAGGACACGGCCATGCCTGCATCTCCCACCCTACTGGCATCTACTGGCCGCATCCATCCATCCCCACGTGCTTTATTGACACCTCCAGCCTCCACACCACGAGGGGAACATCACCGGGTTTTTATCTCCTCTCAGCTCCGGGCTTATCCGTTATTTCTTTCTTTGAGTTTATGGCTTTCCTTGTTCATTTTGTCGCTTGGTTTCCTCAATCCCCAAGGCTGCCGAAAGGAGACGCTGGAATTGGATATAAATAAATAAATGGAGACAAATAATTATCATTTGCTGGTTCTCTGGAACAAGCCAAGAAAGAGTCTCCGGGGAGAGGGTGGGATTCGCCTCTGTTTGTTTATTCAAGGGCGATATTAAGAAGGAACAATGCAAACAGGCG
The DNA here is from genome assembly GCF_002078875.1 of Numida meleagris. NCBI lineage: Eukaryota > Metazoa > Chordata > Aves > Galliformes > Numididae > Numida > Numida meleagris. The sequence goes on along the minus strand of NC_034431.1, from coordinate 1,808,024 downwards.
GGCGGAACGGTTAACCCGTGCAGAGCCCCCGCCAGCATCTCCTCCTGAGCTCCCAGCCGTGGGGGCTTGTAAAATCATCCCCCAAAATTAAAGGCCTCCCCCGTGGCAGCTTCAGGACTTAGCGCTCCGTTTTCCAGCCGCGCTGGATGCTCCATCCCCCTCGGCGGGGTTTGGAGAAACCATTTGGATCCCCGTCCCTTGGAGACGGCGCGCTGGCTTCGCGACAGAGCTCGTTCCGTGCTTTTTGTTGCTGGTGGTGGTATTAATTCTTCTCTTTCTTCCTAAAAGGAAACAAAAACATCGCCTCCCCCGCACACGCACGCGCACGCGACGCGCTAATTGGAGAAGACGTCGCTTTTCCAGAGCCAAATAGGAACCATCCCATTGTGGGCAGCCCCGGGGGGGCTCTGCACAGCCCCCAGATTTGGGGTTGTTCCCATGGACAAAGGGGTTTGAGCTTTTTCCCTTCGTTTTTGCCAGCTCTGTTCTCCTTCACACGCAGCCCCTGCGATTCAAACCTTGCTTCATGCTTCTTCCCCTTCCTTGAAGCAAATTCCTCCTGTTTTTTTTCCGCCCCGCAATGCTGACGTGGATTGATGGTGTTTGTGGTGTCCCAAAGCCAGGATTTCCCCACATGCTGTGGGATTAGGGATTACCCAGAGCCAGCGCCCACCCCAAAGCACCGCTCGTTTCCCAAATCCCTTTGCCCTTTAGCTTGGCCTTAAACCACAAAGAAAAACCCAAGGCCACCACTGGGGCCAAGTGACCGGCTCTGCTTTCCCATGTAATGCATCAAATTCGGAGCCAGCCAGGGCAAAGGGAACACGGGGAGATGGGATGGTGATTTCTACCGGGCCCAAGGGTGATGCCACATGGAGTTTGGCCCTGAAAAACCCCAAAACTGGTGATGTAGCTCACAGACAAAAAGTAAAAGGGAACAACCTGAAGAATTCCTTTTCAACAAGGAGCACGTTCCCCAGTTTCATAAATTAAACTCTGAACAACGTAACAGCATTTTCCTTGCTCCCCATCACCTCTCAGCGCTGCACATTACCTGTGCCCCGGGCACACGTGGAGCATCTCCGCTGCTCCGTGATGCTCCAGGGATGCAGGGAAGCCAACACCCAGGTCCAGGTGGGATAACAGCTGCTCTGTGTTTGCAGAGCGAGGCAGCAGGGGCTGCCAAGCACATCTCCCTCTTGAGGTTTCCCTTGTTTTCCTTCCTTTGCCTTGTTTCCTTTTCTCTGCCTTTGGGATAGAACAGCACTGTCCAGGTTCTCCTCGTCTTTCAGTGCCTGTTTTCCTCCGTGGTTGTTTTTTCACATAATATTATCCTCACCTCGAAAGTAAGTGCTGAGGGCAGGGGTTAATGGGCACCTTGGGACTGCCCCAATCCAGGCAGTGCCTCACCACAGTGCTACCCGGGTGAGACCCCGAAACCCACCACCTCCTCCTAAATCCAGCGGGGTCCCACACATGGATGAAGTCGTGGCCTTTGGGCTCCCAGCTTTCACAGAACCATGAAGTCATGAAATGGCTTGGGTTGGAAGGGACCTTTCAAATCCATTTGGTCCATCTCCCCTGCACCGAACAGGGACACCCACAGCTCCAGGAGGTGCACAGAGCCCCGTGCCCTGACCCTGGGTGTCTGCAGGAAATTTCACTCAGACCATGGGGACGCTGGTTTTTCCCAAACTCCCTGGGTGTGCAAGATGCCCACGTAGACCAACATACCTCACTGCACCTTCCCCTCCATCCCAGCTCCAGATGTCCTGACCACATCCATGCAGCACACGGGGCCACTTCTGGACAGCACATGTCATTGGGAGCCATGAGGATGCGATCCCTGCAGTGACAAGGGTTTTGCCAACACATGTTCCTGCTATACAAGCCTGTGCGCTGCATTCTGAATGCAGTGCAAACAATATGGCATTGCGTAAAAGGCCAAAGCAGCAAAGGGACACGGAGACGTGTCCCCAAGTGCCTGGTGGCCATGGGCATCGTGCTCTGCTTTCTCCCTGCAACCTCACATCAATATCTATGAGTGCAGAGAGCAAAGCAGCTGTTACTGTCACTGCAAGTAACTGCCCTCGTGCCTGGATCACATGCAGTGTTGTTACTTGCAGGACTCCGAAACATTTGCCCTTCAGGGCTCGTATTTCCAGAGCTGTCAATCCAACACCTCTCCCCGGCGCTAAATTCATTTACAAGGGGGAAAATAAAACACTTCAAAAAATAAACAATCAAGCCACATTAAGTAACCCTTTGGGAGCCCATCCGCCCCCCAGGCTGAACTCGATATTAATTACACTAAACCCAGCAGCAGCACCGACCCCTTCGAGGCGTATGCACATATAGAAATCTCCATTTGGAGACTTGCAAAGAGCTTTGTCTCGGTGCATTCTCAACCTGCCGCCCTTCAGCAAGGAGGTGATTCTGTTGGCTGCGCGTGCATGAGCTCTGCTGCCAGATTGGAGTTGGCCGGATGGATTTTGGCGCTGGTTGAGTCGTATAATTAGAAAAAATACAGAAGGGAAAAAAAAAAAAAAAAAACCCACACAGATTCTTGTGGGAACGTGTCAGTTTACTGGCTGGGGAAGATGATGTGGGGAAGTTTAGTCTGCTGCAAGTGACCGGCAGCCTATGGTGGCAAAGGGGGAATCAATTATCCTGGCATAGAAATGCATTTTTGTGCCCCATCGCTGCTCCACATCAGTATTTTCACGTGAGCATCGCTGCTGCCTGGGACATGTGTTCCCCATTAGCACTGCTTGTTCCCCCTGTGTCTGGTGGTGCTTTTGTCTCCAGGCAAAAAGAAAGAACAACAATAAAGGCAATAACAACAGAAAGGCAGCGTTCCCCCCTCCAAAGGCATCCTCAGTGCCTGGGCTCGGCGAGGGCCAGCTTTGGGGCAGAACACTCAATTCTGTACCACGAGACCCTCCTGCCCAGCAAGACCCTGGTGCATGGCATCGTGTAGGGTGTGTGACTTGCAATGGGCGCTACCAGGAGAGGCTGAAGCTCTGAATGTCACACTGTGAATACTGGCCATGCCGTGCAGGTGGATTCCATCTTCATGCTGTTTTCACTCTTTCTGTTTGTAAGGAAAGGTGCAGTGGGTGAGAGCAGGAGCCTGCCCAACCCAGCCCCTTTCTCCAAAAGCTGATATCTGGGGAAATGTACAGGAACAGGGCAAAGAAAGCGGGTGGGGGACCAAAATAACAGGAGAAACCAAATGCACCTGTCCCAGCAGGACAGGCAGGCAATGCACCTGCATCCCCGTGTCTGCCACCCCCGGGCTCCCACTTGGCTGCAGCTTTGCTCCTCCCTTCCCAGGAGCTCACCTGTGTCCCCACCCCACACCAGGTGCCCACGCTTATCCCTGAGCCGTTAAGTAATTGCAGCCTTCCCAGCAATACAGAGCCCTGAGCAAACAGACCACAACTTGGCTAAACACAGTCCTTCCCTTTGAACTGGGGTTCTGGCACCAGCATCCAGCTTCTTCCTTCCTTCCCAGGTAAATGTTTCCTTTGTGCACGTTTTTTTATCTCTCTGGGTGATTTGTTCAGGTTGCATATGGCTATTACTGAGCCCCGGAGGTGCAAGCCCTCTGTTCCTAATAAAATTGCATGCAGTTGGAGCTGCTGCAGTGTGGGATTTCTTGGGGCTGAACCTGAACTTCTCACAGGGCCAGGCAGGGCTGGCTGTCACCGGGTTGCAAAGGGGAAAGGTGCTCGGTTAGGGCTGTTGTGTTTGTTTCTTTGTGGTATTGAAAATGTGCTCTGCCTTATGCAAGATAATAATACTAATGGAATAAGACCCATAAGAATTGCCAAAGCATTACATCATAGCCACAATTATTGTGGGGGAAATAAAAGCTGAGGCAGTGACATCAGGCACCCCCCAGCAGACGTGGCCGTGAGCAGGCAGCGCCTTATCTCACCACTGGCCCTGAGCAGAGCGAGGGGAGGGCTGGGAACTGCTGACTGTTTTGCAAGCACCTAGCAACCCCCCCAGCTTTCCTGGACCTGCTGGAGGTGGTGGGAAAGGCGCTGCTGCTTCGCTCCGCGGACGGAATGAATGACGCCAGAGGAGCACGTCGGGAATGGGTAGTCCCAGCTCGTGGTATGCACGGACGCAGTTGTTCCAGGATGTGAGAGCACTGTTCCAGTTTGCATTCATCCATTTAACTCTATGTTGCTGTGATTCTGACTAAAGGATATCCTGACCCCAGGCTGATGCAAACCAGCCTCGTGGCACAGCCTCGCTGCAAGCGCTCCCAGGTGCAGGCGAGCCCTGCTGTTACGTGGACTCATCCAGCATGATGGTTTTTTTGCCAACAACAAATTCTACAGCAGAAGCAAGACAAATTGCCATAATATTCAGAATAATATGCTTGGATCTTACCTTTTTTTTCCTTCAGTTAATGAGCTGGGACTGCAATAAGCCAGGAAATACTCTGCCAACGCTACCCAAACAACATGGGCACAAACACAGGCCCCCGGAACCAGGTGGATCTTTAAATACGGTTTTATTTCAGGTTTGCTATTGATGCACAAACAGCAGAGATCGATGTTTAGTATACATGGTATACACAAAGCAGCCAGTACAATAGGCATCTCCATCCTTTTGCTGCACACTTGGCAAAAGAACTGCACTCAAGAAATCCCTCCCACCTCGTCCTTCCCCCCATCGGACAAGGACGACAGTTTCTCGGTGGCTTGGAAACCATCGGTTTGATGGCAAGACACAAAGGGCAGCTCCTTGGAGCTCTGTCCCCAAACGAAAGCGCTGCAGGCTCGGCTACGCAGGAAAACTGTCCAGCAAATGGATGATACGTTCATGGGAATGTAGACCTGGAAGGGATTTCCTAGAACATTAAATCCTGTCCCTGCTGTGCAAAGCAACCACAACATCTGCTCCTGGCTCTATCAAGCATCGTGGAGACCAGAAATATTATTCTGCTCAAAAAGGCATTACACAAATCCAGGGAGGGTGGGTCTGCAAGCAGTATCCTGAAAAATGTGCTAAGCTGGTGGGAAAGGTCTCCACAAGAAAACGTTTGTGCTGTTCCTTGGGACCCTTCTGACCACGCGCACAGCTGACCGCTGCTGGAGACTTGGTGGAGCACAAAGAGCTTCCACATGCGTTGAGCAGGCTCCAAGCATCTCATTGCTGAGACAGCAGCCTACCCAAAAGCTGGGATGGTCCCCTCTGCTCTTGCTGATAATGACACATCTTGGCTGAGAGGTCAACAGCAAGCTCCCTCCAAGGAACCTTCATCAGTGGGAAAGCAAAAGGTGAAATGATCCCCAATGGTTTGATCTGAGCAGGAGGCTTATGGGGGAAGGTGTGTGGCAGGGTTGTGGTGAGGTAAGGCAGCCTCCAGCCACAGCAGGCATGACGCTACGAAACCATCAGAGGAACAGAATGAGCCCTCGCACAGAACCCAGGAGGATGCAGCTGGTTGTGGATGCTCTGCAGGAGCAGGAAGGTCAGGACAGCCCCAAACACACATTCCAGCTCAGAAGGTAGCTGGGGGTTAATGCAGAGCAAAATAGCCCTGAAGCTTGGAGGGGGGTGGGCAGCAGGGTGCCTGGGCATGGCGTGCTGGCCCTGCAAGCACCATTTCCAGAGCAGAGTTGAGCACCAGCGACAAGCAGGGATGCTCCCAGGCACCGCGCCATGACGCTACAGTACAGTTGCTTATTTCTGCAGTGACCGCTCACATTGCACCTTCGTTGTGATCCCTTTTAGCCCCAAAGGACTTTACACCCTGCCCTGCACCAGGCTGTAAATGAGCATCCGGCTGCACTCTGGGCACCCATTTAGCCAAGAGCCAGTCTCAGCCTCCCCAAAGCACCATAGGAAAACCTCAGCCCCAGGAAGGGCTGTGCTGGAAACCATCCCCTCCATGCCAGGTTTGCATCCAGCACAGGGAGGAGGTTAAGCAACAACAAAGAGTTAAGCACCATAAAGTATACACTGGTCAGATCATAAAAATGAGGAGAATATGAGAATCAAGCCACCACCTCCCAACCTGGCACTGGGGCTCCCTGTTGGCATGCCCAGCTGTGCAGTCACTGCCTGCGAGCCCTGAAGGTGACCCTACGAGACCCAGCACCCTGTTGGACAGTACAACTTGCCCTTGTCATGTCAGTAAATCCACTTGGTCCCACGTAGAAAATCAGGGGAGGGGGAGGTAGGCTTGGCCCTGGGAAGACTGGGCAGGCATTGGCTGTGCGATGTGGGGGTGTCCCCTCTGTGCGTCCTCGGGGCCATCCTGGGCAGTGATTTCTGTCTGTCCATCCTCCGGCTCCCAGCCGCGGGTCCCCACGTGTGCGGCGGCTTCGAGGTAGGTTGGTTCCTGCTCACCTCCGAGCGACCTGCTCGGTGAAAGCCCTCTCATTACCTGGTTGTGCGCCCTTCCCTGCACCCAGGTCCCTTTATTTTTTTTTTTTCTTTGTTTGTTTTCCCTTTGTTACCTTCATTTGATATGTGCTATGGACATCTCCCCTTCTCCCAACCCCTGGCCACTGCCTGAAAAACACCATGTCCAACCTCGCCGGCACGGCTCAGCACGGCCTCAAGGTGCAGAAATCCAGCTCCTGCGGCTTCCTCCGAAAACTGCAACTCTCCCGGGGCAGCAGTCTCCCACCCGAGGCCACGCACTTCAGCATCCTCCTCTTGAAGCCTCTCCCGCAGCTCTTGGAGCAAGGAGCCCAAGGTCCCGCTTCCCACGCCGGGCAGGGCTCCCCGCACGACCGCACCTCGGCCGGCCTTTGGGCAGCCTCGCACTCGGAGGCCGGGTGGCCATAGGAGTCACGACAAGCCACCGCCCGCTTCTGCAGCCCGCTGCCACAGGTGACGGAGCACGCCTCCCAGCCGCCCGCCGCCCACTTGTAGGAAGGACGCTTGTAGGTCGGCCTGCCCCCGTCCAAGCGGTTGGACAAGCTGAGGACGCTGTTGTTGAGGTCCGGGGGAGCTTTGCCCTCCTTCTTGTAGGAGGTTTTGTCCTCCTTGCTCTCCTTGGGGAGGTAGAAGGAGTAGCGCACCCGGGGAGGGGTCATCTTCCCCACGGAGAGCACCTCCAAAGTCAAGGGCTCCTGGATGGGTTTGAAGGCTTGCAGGCTCTCAACAGCGGTGCCGGTGCCGCTGTAGCGCAGCACGCTGCCCTTCACCATCAGGTCCCGCTCCACGGCCGAGACGATGAAGTGCCCGTTCAGCAGGTACTTGCCCTGCCCGTTCTTCAGAGCCAGGTAGTTGTCGTCGCTGATCAGCCCCTTGTAGCCCCGCTGGCGGATGTCAATGTTGGAGGCACCGGCGGGGATCACCACCACAAAGTTGTAGCCGTGCCTGGAAGAAGGGAGCGGGCAGGATGAGCCATTAGGCGCGGAGCTGCGGGACGTCCCCACCTCCCACCCGCTGCGATGGCCTTGTCTCCAACCCTAAGCTTATCTCCTCCATCCCGTGGAGATCGCTTTCTGCACGCTGAGTTTCGTCTACGCTGAGCTCGCCCAGACGTGAGAAGCTCAGCAGCGTGGTCGTGCCAGAGCTGGCTCCACCACCAGAAGCCATGAGCTTGTTAATGGGCCCTGCTGCTTCAGAGCAGGCAGCTTGGAGGCTCTGCTCATCACCATCCCCACCACCTTCCCGTGTGCGCCCCATGGGAGAGAAGAACTCGCATGTGGACCCCAGCGCTTACATGGGTTTGGTGAATAAGCCCGAGACCTTCTTGCAGCTCTTGTTGTCTCCTCCACACACGCTGCATTTGTCGAATTTCTTCTTGGAGCCCAGCTTCCCATCACAGCCTGCTTTGATGCATTTGCCCTGGACGCAGACCGAGGTGGAGTCTGGGGAGCAGGGGGTGCCATCCACGACCTGCAGGAGAGTGAGCAATACAACAGCTACACCCCCACATCCCACAATCATCCCGCTGCAGCCACCCAGCCTCAGCCCAGCGGGACCTCAAGAGGAGCTGGCATGCACTGTTACACTTTGCTCACTCTCTGCTTTGCAGTTGGGCTTTTTGGGGTCTCTGAGAAGAACCATGCGGTACAGCTTCTGCTTCTGCTACATCACTTTGTATCAGTGCAAAGGGGCTGCGTTGGGAAGACAGCCAGCACCAGCCTGCCCAGTCCAGGAGGTGAACCACTTCCCCAGTGCAATAATTGTCATCCTTTGCTCCAGCCTCTCATCAGAACCATGGGCATACCCAACGGGCAGCTCTCTGAACCCAGAGGAAGACCCTCCCTGGACCCAATCCACCCCTGAAAAAAAGAAGCAGATGCACACACACTGATTCACCCCAGCCTGATGGATTCCCACCGTTTATAACCCACCAAAATCCATCTGCCCCCCAAGCACAGACAATTGCTTCATGCACTGGAGTCCTCCTGCAGCCCCCCCAGCCCTCACCAACCTTGGGTGCCAGCACATAGAAGTACCCCGTGCCATTTGCCCTGCAGATGAGCTTGCACTTGTCCCGGGGTGAGACGCCGGAGTATTTGGGGACCCAGGAGACGGAGGCGGTGAGGCGGTTGGTGCTGTGGCTGTAGCCATTGAACGCCTCGCACTGCTCTTCTCGGAAACTCTTTCCTGGCACTGGAAGGAACGTGGTGTGCATCAGGTGGGGAACAGACCAGTGCCCCAGGGCAGGTGTTACTGGTTGTTAGGGGAGGCCGTGCAAAGCCCGTTGCCTCAGCACAGCAACTCTGAAACATTTTGCTCCGTGCACAATGCAGTGACCCAGGGATGCCAGGGGACTGCAAATGGCAAGGTCACCTCTGACATTTGCAAGGGGTGCATTTAGGGGCATGTTTCCACCATGTTTCCAAGCGCTTTGAAACAGTCGAAGAATGTGACATTTGGAGATTGGCTCTCCTCCCACCCCACCCAAAGAGCTGTGGTAAGTCCAGGGCTTTGGTGTGCTCGAGGCTCAGCTCTGCCAGAATTCAACTGCTCCGGAGACACGAGCAGTGCCTCTGCAGAGGGTTGAGCAGAGGATTCACAGCTGCAAAGAGCTCATCCTGCTCAGCTCACAGGCACCAACACATGCAAGAAGTTGGGCTTCCCTTTGCCTCAGTGCCTTATGATGCCAGCTCATGTATTTTCGCGAGTTTTGCCCTTACCTGCGGCCAAGCAAGGCTCCAGGTTGCAGGAGCGGTACTTGACACGGACGCCCTCGCAGTAGGAGCCCCCGTTGGCGGGCACGGGGTTGGTGCACTCACGCTTGGCCAGCTGCACCCCGCCGCCGCACGTCCGTGAGCACGTCCCATAGGGCGCCCACTTGGCCCAGCCGCCATCCACCTGGGGGGACATGGCACAGTGTCACCTGCTGCCCCCTTCCCTGATGGCTCCATCTCTGTCCCTCTCTGGACTCAAAGGTATCCCTTAGTAACTGCATTTGCAAGAAAAACCTGCGGCTTTGCCTACCCCAGATGTTCTATGGGATGGGGAGAGCAGCACAGCAGCATCCAGCCTGCTTGCACTGCCTGTCCCTGCTCTCTATCCACAACTTTCTCCGTTATTATCCCTTTGTAGGATCCTCACTCTGGACTGTTCAGCCAGCAACCATGCAGAAGCACTGAGGGATCGTCCCGCAGGGCATTTTCAGGCTGACTGGTAGGTACTCACCCTGTATTTGCTGACGTTGTGCCTCTCCACGCAGGCACCCTTCAGGCAGAAGCGTCCCTCCCCGCAGCTGGTGCCGTCGGCCCAGGGGAAGTGCCGTGTCTGGCAGACAATCTGCCCGCGTGCTTTGCCGGTGCACCAGAGCTTGGCACAGTACTGCATGTAGGGGCAGGGCTTGGAGCCCACGCCGAAGGCCAGCTCGCACTGCTGGTTCAGGCTGTAGCTCGTCCCCGGCAGATCCTCGGGCAGCGGGATGGGGTTGGAGGGCTGGTCCAGCAAGCAGTCTCCTGAGGGAGCAGGGAGGGGAACACTGAGCAGGTCCTTGTGGGACTGGGAGCTTCCTTGTGTTCAGCCCCAGCTCAGCCCACTGCTGTGGGTAAGAAATCCAACAACGAAAGGCAGAGGACCCAAGTGATGCCATCTCCTTGGCAAAGCTGTGTAGGGCTGTAGTGGGGATACCCTGGCACTGAGGAACCCAGCTGATACCAAAACACCACTCAGCTCCCTGTTTCCTTCTCATTTTGTTGGGAGAGCAGGGAGAAATTTGCTGCCTACAGCAGCAGCCTGTCCCCATCACCACGGCAGGGAGAAGGACAGCACTGTGGGGATAAGGAGAGCTCACCGTGGCCGCTGTCAAGGAAGTCAGTGATGATGGCAGCACTGCAGGCTGACCAGGGGTTGGCGCGGTCGATCTGGATGAGGGTGGGAGACATCATGTGGTTGGTCTTCAGCCGGCCAAAGACCTCCTCGCAGGCCTTCACATTGTCGTGGGGCATGTTGAAGACATGGCCTGGGAGATGGAAAGGGGGACAACGTGAATAACCTCACTTGGCATTGCTTTCTGTACAGGGGGAAACTGGGGCATGGAGCGTGGTATTCCTTGAAACAACTGCAAAGGCTGAGGGCAGCCCAAGCGGAGGAGGAGGAGCTGCCTGGGGAAGCACGGGGCTTGCAAAAACCCTGGCTTGGGCTGCACGTGGATGCTGGGAGCTGCAAGACAAGCACATGTGATCCACGCTGACAGCAGCACCCCGAGCCTTTCCAGCATGCTTTCCCATCTGCGTCATGGATGGCCATCATTTGTAAGGAAGGTCAAAGGAAATCTCAAAAAAAGAGGAGATCAGAGCTCAACTCTCACCCCGCAGAGCCACGCAAGTGTCTCCAGACGTAGGTGTGCCCTCAGCATCCCCCCCTGCTATTTCAGGATTCTTGAATCCTGGAAACCCAGCAACCACAACAGCGATGCCTTTCACTTTCTCAGCCTTTTTTTCCACCCAGCCCGAGGTGGAGTTTCCCTGCTCCGGATGCCTGTCATTGTCTGGCCTTCCGGAGGCTGGACAGGGGCTATTTTGAACTTTGCCAGTGCTCCTGATCACCGAGCAGGGCTGGAGGATGCAGTTTGGTGACACAGAAGCCTTGAGGCAGGCCAGCACCTCCATTGCGAGCACAGCAGTCAGACCAAAAATGTGATTTTCTCCAAAAATGCAGAGCTTGTGACACACTGGGACCTGGAGGACCCCATCCCATGCAGAGCCCCCGGGTGGGCCTTACCCAGCTCGTGTGCGGTGGTGAAAGCCGAGGGCAGCCCATCGTCCTCGATGACGGAGCAGCTGCGCTTGGGGTCGCACATGGTGCCCACGTCGGCCATGCCCAGCGTGTCGCAGGTGGTGGCACCGCACAGGTCCTGTGGGCACAGAGGTAAGGGGTTACCCTGGGGGTGGCACACGGCCGTGTTCCCACTGCAGCCCCCGTACCCCCAGAGGAGCCGGCCCCAGGCTGCTGGGCACGTGTCAGCTGCAGAGGACGGGGACCACGCAGCCCCAGAGTGCACAGGAAACACAGAATCACAGAATCCTTCACCATGCCCACTTGACCAGGGCAGTCCCTCAGTGCCACATCTCCACAGTTCTGAAACATCTCCAGGGACGGTGATTCAGTGGCATTTTTGCTTGTGACCCTGGCACTGGGGACGCTTTTGTTACACATAGCATTCTCCTATGCCTTCGGTGTCAGCGTTTCCTCCAGGCAGGGTGGAGCCCATTTTGGCGCAGAGGAGCCAGCTTGGCTCCGTCCTTCTGCGAGCTCAAGGTCCGGACCCAGGCAGGTCAGTGGAAAGACCTGGCCTTGGCTGACAGCTGACCCATCTCTCCATTTCCTAGCGATAAGAAGCTCCCAGAGCAGGCCCAGCATGCTAAGGGAAATGCTCCTGTATCCTCATCAACTGCTCATGTCTCTCCTGGAGCAAGCAAGCCCGGCTGATGCAAGGAGCCAGCCCAGACCCAGGGACCACCATTAGATGCTATCTCCAGCACTCACAGGTCCTGCTGCAAACCAAAAGCCGCTGGTTGAGGACATGCCACTGCTGCAGCCTAGCAGTTAACCTCAGATGCTCCCATCCCTCTGCTCCTCTTGGACATTGTGCCAACCCCGTGGGCAGCGCTGCCCATCCTGGGCTCAGCCAAACCCTGCTCTCATTCACTGCTGCGTTCTCCTGGATGGGCAGTGCCGCGATTTCTTCTCAATCTGCAATTGCAGCCTTTGGCCAGCACACCCCAAAGGAGTGCAGCAGGATGGATGGATCCCTGCAGCTTCACCCCTGGGGTATTTCGTGCCGTGGAGCTGTAGGGGCGACTGTGCACGGGGCAAGGAGAGCCACTGCAGCTTTCCACATGAAAAGAAAACGTAAGGGACTCTCCGGGCGCTCCCATGCTATAAATAAGAGTGATTCATGCTCAGCTCCCAGCCAGCAAACGCGCCTGGGTTGCTAGAAACCTCACAGGAGCAGCTCTGCCAACATTTCCAGCAAGGTTTCCAGGCTGAAGGCATTCCCGCGCAGCCAGGTTCAGCTATCGGTAATGGCCCCAGCAACTCTGGAGAGCCCCAGCCAGAGCTGAGATGGGTTTAGCAGCAGCTGTAGGGCTGCACAAAGCAGACAGGACTGCTCTCGTGGGACAGGAACAGCCAAGGCACGGGGTGGGTGTGGGGCCCGCTGCCTGGCAAGGTGCTGCGAGGTGGTGAGGAGGCTCCAACCACTGCGCCCAGAATCTGTCCTGGCTGCTGTGGCTGTTGGAAAATCCTGTCTTATAACCAGCTCCAACTCTGCTTCACTACAGCTTTCCACATCCACCAAGACCCCACTGCATCCCAGGTCCTGTCCCATGCACAGCATCACCATCTCACTGAGAGAACCAGCACATCCCAGCGAGCACAGGGTCCAAAGCTACTCCTGGCCATGAGAAGGATACAATGGTGCCAGCGCTGTGGGTTTGGGGGTGATGTGGGGTGCACTGGGTGCCCCAGCGACATGGATAGGAGGTGCCACTCCCTACTCGCTGCACTTTTAGGAGTTCCTGTTTCCTGGCCGGCACAGAGAGCTGCTGGCTCCCGGCCCAGCACCTGTGCTGACACACTGACCCACTTCTCACTCTCAGCCTCGCCTGCTGGCTGTGGGGCTGCAGGAAGGAGCAGCTCCTCATGGGGCTTTCCCTCACCCCCTGCCTCAGCTGAGACCCCAACCACAGCCCCAGGGGTAGCAGCTCTGGGCTCTAATGAAGGGGTCCTAACCCCCCCCAAAATGCACCTCCACAGCTGAGGGAAGGGAATGGGAGCAGCACTGGGGGAATGGGAGGAGGGCTGGGAAGGAGTTCCTGGGCTAACATCAGGGTGGGGAGAGGGCTACCCAAGCACCGACACCTGACACATACTCTGTGTGCAGATGGCCAGAAATAAAACCAGAAGCAAACATGGAGACAACTCACGAGGCAACAGCCACAACCGTCCCATCCCAGCTCCCCGAGCCCCATCTTCATCCCTGGACAATTTCCAAAAGCTGTTCTTCTTGCAAGCTTCTCGAGATGGTCTGCAGGTCAGCTGAGGGGGATCCCTGTGGCTTTTACTTTCATTCCCATGCTCGAAGGCCAAGGCCATAGCACAAGCTCTCTCCTGACAGTTGATGCTCCTCAGTGCGCATGTCCAAAGCAATCCCAAAAATGTGAGCTCCCCAAAGTGCTGAAACCACTGTTTCCAAACTCCCTCGTGATGCCAAGTTACAGGGAGACATCCTTTGATGCAACATCCCTTCAGCTGATCGCAGGCTCAGCAAGCCTTTGCTGTTCCAGCCGGTGGACATCAAGGTTGAGGATGGTGAAAATCACGGTCAAACCCTTCTCTGTGGTTTGCAATGCCATTTCCAAGAGCCAGGAGGGCAGCAGCGGGATGGGTGCTCTGCAGTCCCCCCAGAAGGCGCCAGCTCAGGTAGGAGGAGAAAACCCCACGGCACATCCACCCCATCCAGCTGAGCAGGACTGAGCTCCCCAAAGGTGAATCCGAGGTCCGGCGTCGGGAGCGCAGACTGGATCGTCCCATCCATCAGCGACGTGTTGACACAACTGGAAACTGCCGATCAACCGAGCTCAGAGTGAAATTTAAGTCGGGGTCTTATGTAACAGCTTTTTGGCAGGGAGATAAGCTCTGGGGTGTCGGGGGACCACAGATGGATGCATTCAAGGAAGGCAGATGTCTCCTTGATCATGTGCCTTTGCATTGAGCTTGCCTTGGGATTTCAGGAATGGATGGTTTAGCAATGTGTAAAAAATGCAGACCGGCCATGCTGCACGCTGCAGGACGGAGAGGCTGTCAGATCACTGGGACCAGCTCTGTCCCACGTGCAGCTCCGCTGACCTCACCAGGCTTCCACCAGCGATGGAGCTGCCTCCTCCCCTTCACAGCTGCCCGGTGCAGGCAGGAGCTGCTCCAGCAGATTTACACCCAGCCAAGGGATGCAGCCCCTGCTCAGGACGGGGTCTCACGTCCCACACAGCATCACCGCTGCTAACACGTGCTGAGGGAGCTGGAAGCCTCGCCCTTCCCACCCACGTGTGCTTGACTTGGAAAGAAGTTTTAGGAATGGCCTCAGAATTGCTGAGCGGAGTTCCTGACCTGTCCCTAATCCAAAGACATCTGGGCAGGGATGAGGGAAAGAGAAAATGCAAGTTGCCACTGCTGGCCAAACTTGCTGTGCTTGGGGTGAAATGTGGCTGTGTCCCCTTGAAATGGGGTGCATCCTCCTTCCCTCCCCCCAGCAATTTGGGGGCTGGTGCTGCTGGTTGCCCATCATGGTGACATTTCTAGCAAGAAACAAGGGCAGCACAACAAAGCCTTCTTGCACTGCAGCAGGGATGCAGCCAGGCTTTCTGCTCCCCGGGCTGAGTGCTGGCTGTTTCTCCGGTGCTTTCTTTCCAGCCCTGAATTCAGTCCACGTGGAGCAGCCAGGGCGTGGAGGAGAGCTCCAGGTTCTCAGGAGGACCTCGTGCATGACTCAGAGGAAGCGGGGAGAGGCTTTTTCTTGGCAGGTGGATCAGCAGCCGGGGGGATGTGGGGCTGGCCTCCCTCCTTTGGGGCTCATGCCCTGCATTTTGAGTGGCAGAGCTGGCTGCCAGCGGGGGGCTGAGCTGCAGGTTTGTGGGCGCAGGGACAACCTGCCCTTGTGCACCTCCTAGCCTCGCTCCCCCATTGGCTTTCTGCAGGACTGGCTCCAGCAGGCTCTACACCTCTGCTCCCTCCCAACCATCCAACCCAGACAGCGAGCTCCTTGGGAAAGGGGTGCAGGGGTGGTGGGGACACGCGAGGGGTGGCAGGGTGCAGGAGACCTGGAGGGGAGGAGGGCAGCCCTGCCGGGTCGTCCCCCCTCCCCAGGGACCCGCACCCACCTGCTTGGTGAAGAGGATGGCAGTGTCCCAGTACTCGGGGTGCTTGTCGCTGACTTTGTTCCACTTCTTCTGCCAGGCGCAGAAGTTGCGGAGGGTGAGGGCGGCGTTGCCGGTGACTTTGGGCCCTTTGTCGTCCTGCCCGATGAGGAGGAACTTGACGACGGAGATCTGGATGGGGTTGCGGATGCTGGGGTGCTTGTAAAGGCGGGCGGCCGTGGCCATGAGGGTGAGCAGGTAGTGCTGCAGGTCATCCCCGTGGAACTTCACCATGGACTCATCGGCCACCACCAAGGTCTCCACGTACCGGGGCACGGAGGCAAAACGCTTGGCTCTCCCTCCTGCCTTCCCCCCGGCCGCTCTCCCCCGGTATTTCTCCAGAGCCTGCAGCACCCCGGGGGTGAGCCCGGAGCCCACCGCGCAGCGCGACGCGGAGGTACCCAGGGGGTGGGCGACGTTGCGGCGCTGCAGGCGGTGAGCCCCCCCGTGCTCCGCTCCCGGCAGCGGGCTGATGGTGTACTCGGCTCCCCGGTAGCCGAAAGCCCCCCGGAGCCCCCCGCAGAGGCTGAGAGCGGCGAAGGACTCTCGGTCGGCGTTGACATCCCCCGAGTAGAAGCAGTGGCGGAGGTGATGGGGACGGGAGGCGCCGGGCGCGGAGCCCAGGTAGTGCGCGGCGAAGGCGGGGGCGATGAAGAGGGCGTCGGGGGCGAGGTGCAGGTAGAAATCCTCCCCGAAAGCCGACAGCTGGAACACCACGGCCTCGGCGGGGCCGCGCCTGAAGTAGGGCCGCCCGTTGATGTCGGGATCGAGACGGAGCGGGGTGACAATCGCTGTGTCCCCCGGGGGTGCGCTCAGCGCGCGGGCGCCCAGCAGCAGCGGCAGCAGCAGCGGCAGCATCGTCCCGGCTCACATGGGGGGAGAAAGCAGGAGCCAGCCCCTGCTGCTGCTGCTGCTGCTGCTGCTGCTGCTGCTGCTGCTGCTGCTGCTGCTGCTGCTTCCTCCGTCCCTCCTTCTTTTTGCTAAAACTCGGCTGGAGGGAGCGGAGCGGCCGCGCGAGCCGCTTGCCCCGCCGCTACCTGCCTTCTGGGGCGCATCGCCTTTATATACGGCGGGGCCGGGGGGAGCGGGGCGCGGCTTGGCCCCGCCGCAGCCACTCCGGTGCGGGGGGCCGGAGCGGAGCAGGGACGGGAGAGGAGCGGGGCCGGGAGCGGAGCGCTCCGCCCGGGAATCGCAGCCGCCTTCCCCCGGCGCCTGCGGGAGGGGACGGAGGAAGCCGGGCTTTGCGCCCCGGCTCCGTGCTGCGGAGCTGGGGGGGTTCCCTGCCTATCCGCGGGGATGCTGCCGGCTCGGTGCGGGGCTGAGGGAGGCTGATGCCCCGCGGGGAGCTGAGCCGGAGCCGGGATGGGAGGTGGGAGGGCTTTGGGGTGGATCTGTTCAGCAGGATGTGCTGCTCGGGGTCTGTGGGATTGGCTCTTGGTCTCCTTCAGGAGTCCAGCACGGGGATCAGAGGGCTACCCCTGTGAAACACCACATCTTGTGCTTCAAACCAGTGTATCCCCGTGCTCCTCTCCCTCCAGGACCAGCGCATCCCGCTCTGCCCTGTTCCAGCCCCATCACAGGGCTTCAACCAACTGGCGTTTCCCACTGCTCAGCAGCAGCACAGCCCTCCTGCATCCCCAAAGCCACCACAGGGCACGCTCAGGGAGCGTGAGGATCCAAAGTATCTGCTGAGAGCCCAGGGCACACAGTAAAGAGTGCAAGGGAAGAGAGGGGTTTACTGCCTGCTATGAGCACACGGACATCAGGACAGGCTGCATGGGAAGGTGCCCAGGTGGGTCTCTATCTGCTGCTCTGTTTCCATGCAGGCTGGTTCTGTGTCCAGAGGGAAGCACGGACATTTCCACTCCCAGGTACCCAAGGCGTGCACATCCTCACAGCCTTTCCATCAGTCTGGGTTTGTTTAATGGCAAATTAAGGCCCTGCTGCAGACACACCAGTTTTGATGCGATTTCAAGCCTCAGCAAAGGCTGCAAGCACAGCTTGAAAATGCATGTGTGTATGAAATACAACCCAAGGCATAGACGCAGAGCTGGCAGCCTGGCTCATTTTGGTGCCAGCACTTTCCTGTGCAAAGCTTTCTCACCGGGCTGTGCTCATTTGTCCCTTGTCCCTTGCAGCTGAAGCTGGGAGCTGGACTGCACGGGGCTCGGTGAATCAGGGATTTTGTCTGCTGGCCAAAATGCAACATGCCCCAGGATGCTGGGAGATAACACTGGGGAAATGTGAGTAAGGGTGGAAGGGAAGAAGTCCTGACATGGATGTGGGCTTCTCAAGGTGGTAGGAGGGAACATTCCATCCTGCAGCACTGCACTGTTCAATGGGGTGAGCTTATCTCTGGAGACCAGGGAGAAGGGGAGAGGGCACAGCACAGAGCTGGCACAGGACAGGAGCTCAAGGGGTCTCAGTCTGCAGGGATGGCAGTGAGGAGCAGATGGAAAAAGGAGCAAAAAGGTCCCCAAGAACACTGTGAGAGCACCCTGGCGCCAGGTGCTGCAGCCCCGTGGTCATCGGGCCAGGGTTACTCATCGCTGCGTCTGGTAGATCTTCTCCAGCAGCAGAGGATGAGTCAAAACAAACTGGCAGGACTTTATCTCCAGCCTGCAGAACATCTGACTGCATCCTGATGGGGAAAGCAGGCAGAAAATGTGAGTGGTTTGGATCTGGCTGAGCTGGGACCCACTCCATCCCCTGAGAATGGCTTTTGGCTGTCCTGGGGTATTTGCTGTGTACAGCATCTCTGGGGTCAGAGCAAGCGATGCAGCTCAGCCCTCTGCCTTGCCCCTGCTCTCTCTTGGGGTGTCACTACCCACAGAGCTTTGCTTGCCAGCCCAGGTTCTGCTGCCTCCATTTTCCTGCCCTTGGTGCATGGGAAGCTGTGGACTCAATGGAGCTCCTAGGGCCCCTCCTCTGCAGGCAGCCTGGGGCTGCTGGCATCCCACAGAGCACTCCAGACAAGAAGCAAGACATTATTTTTCATTTTTCCCCTATCTCAAGGACGAGACATGGACAAAGCCTCTAAGGAGTCCCCATGGGTTGCAATGTCTGCTTGGGGTACTTCTATCTCCAAGGCACATAGTGGGGCTCATAGGGCACGCCTCTGTTGTGTCTCTTGCCAGTGCAAAGGGGCAGATGAGAGAAACCAGAGGGGGCTGGGGCTGGTGGGGAGCAGCAGGGTGCTTGGGGGGGCAGGGCAGCGTGGGACACCCCAGCAGTGGGACAGCTGCCATGGCCCCTCGGGGTTCCGCAGGGCTGCACCTGGCTGCTGAACAGAACTGGGAGGGATACAGGTGACCCCAAGAAGAGCAGTAATGAGTGAAGATAGGTGGGAGATGCCTTTTGACCTCACAGATATCAAGATATAAATGCCTGAAATTCAGATCCTACTTTGATTTTTGCCTACAGCCCACGTGAAGGTGAATCTCTTCTCACCTAGGCCTTACCCATAGCCCACCCTGATTAGGAAATGCTGATTTGAGCAGTTGGCACCCAAGCATTCCTCCTCCCACCTCCCTCTTCCCTCTCAAATGGCTGTGGGAACCAACATCTCATTTTCTCTTATTATTTCTTCATCATTGACGCAAGAAGTCCGAAATAAAAGGTGAGCAACAAATCTCACATCTCCCCTGGACATTCTCGCTCACAAAATAAATAGTAAAGATAGATGGGCCAAGAGCAGCTCAGCAAAGATAGTGAGGAAGGGTTGCAGCCAGGGGAGAGCTGGCGTCGTGGCCCAATGGCCCGGGCTCCATCCCAAAAGTTCAGGCTGTGCTCTCCCCGCTCCTCACCACATGGGCAGGAAGGAGGATCCTCTCCAGGGGCTGAAGATGAGTCAAAGCGTGTTGTTAAGAAGCTTTCCAGGAAAGAAAGGCATGGAGAAAAGCTGACTGTGTCTGGATAGGGTCATCGAGGGAGAGAGCCGCAAGGAACCTGAGCACGTGGAGGTGAGCACGTGGCCCACACTGCACCACTGGCACCCGGTAGGGGAATGCTGAGGGATACAGAAAAAAATCCTCACACTTGTTTTTGTCTGATTTCAAGCTGATATTGCAGGCCCCAAGGTGCTGGTAGCTCATATATCTAGAAAGCATCAAAAATTACCCTCTCTTCATCCCCTTGTATTCAAGGCTTGCTCCTGCTTAATGGAAGATGGCCACGGGAAAAGCAGCTTTCATAGAATCACAGAACAGAATATCCCGAGTTGGAAGGGACCTGTGGGGATCACCGAGTCCAACAGGTTTTATCAAGGGTGCTGTGAAACAGTAAGTGGAAGTTTAGGGGAGGTAGATGGCCCCACATATCCCCCTAGCCAGTATCACACATTTATTATCATTCACACCCACCTGCAGCCCAGCCCAAGGGTTTATGAGCCGGGACTACACGGCCCTACATGCCACACACTTGCCCAAGATGGCTCCATCCTTGGTGGCTTAATTAATTAACTTCACATCATGCTTACGGTACAAATACCTGAACCAAACATGCCTGCACACACCAGGTCTGTAGAAGGGTGGAGATGTGGGTAAGCCCAAACGAATTTTGTGGCAACGTGTGGGAGAAGGCCAAGCCCCTTCCCCAGTTGTGCCCTGGGGGGGGAGCGATGCAGGGCGGGGGCTGAAGGCAAAATCTCCCCCCCCACACACACAGAGGGTTTCAACCCCGCACAAAACCAGCTCGGCAAGAGGGTGAGGGAAGCAGCGAGCGGCCCTCGGTGATTCTTCTCTTTCCGTGCGGGTGCCCGGCCACGCTGCGGGCCTCACACCCGCGCTGGGAGAGCAGCGTTGAGATGGGATGTCCCGCATTTTGGAAAGCCGTCATCCCGCACCCCTGCACCGCACCTGCGGCCAGCGAGCGCGGCTCCCGAGCCAGCCCGTGGCGAGGCTGCCCTCTGCTGCCACTTCCCTGCTCTGGGAATCAAGGCGTTACAAGCGATGTGATGCAATGCTTTGCGTGAAGAATCAACATTCAGTTAAAAACGGACAATGAAAATGTGGGTGCGGGCAGGTTTAGGAAGCTGAGTCTGCGTCCTTTGGGGTGAAATCCCTGCGTGTCTTTGCTCTCGGCACCCAGGGATGCTGTGAGCGCAGCACCCAGCTTTGGGGGGGGGAGGGGGGGATGATGGAGCCGGCAGCCCTTCCGTCTGGGCACGGCAATCGGCTTTTAGAGTCATAGAATCACCAAATTATCCCACTTTTAAGAGGCCCAGTGGAAATTACAGCTTTCCCCAGAGCAAGGGCTGCACCGAGGGATGGGTATAACCCGTGGAAATGACGGGTTTGAAGCATTCGATGCAGAAGCAGCAGCACTTGTGAGCCACGGGAGCCCTCTCGTGGCTGTGCTCCATGGATTTACGCTGGGATGATCCACTCCTGTCCTTCATTCAGTCGCCTCTCACTCCAGCTCTCCCTTCCTCGTGCGCAGCCAAGCCCAGCCCAGCACCGCGCTGCAACCAGTTCCCCGACCGCAGCTCCCAACCTCTGCAGCGAAGGCATTTCCCTGAGGATGGGCTGGCAGGACACGAGCTCAGGACCCTGATTTAAAGCCCGGATGGATGTTCCGAGCGAGATTTCCTCCCACCTGCTCGCTTTAAGAGCAAAACGAATGGAATGGGTTGTGGGTGCGGGTCCTTCTGCCCTGCGGGCTCCTCGTGCTGCGCGGCGCTGCGGGGCGGCACTGACACCCAGCGGCAATGCTCTGCAGCGGAGGGCTGAGCTCCTCGCTCCGCTTTCTCCCCATCGTCTGCCCCAGGCTGGGATGAGGGCTGAGGGCAAAGCGAACGGGACGAACCGACCCAGCAGCCCGGCACCGCCAGCCCGTTCCCAGAGGGCACAGCAGAGCACCGCAGAGATTCCCCGAAGGGCACAACCTGGTTGTACGATGGGCCTCACCACCGTGGCCAAAAGCCCCCAGGAGACGAGTGCCGGGCAGCACGAGCCCAGGGAGACACAGAAGGGCACAGTCACTGCGTGGCTTTGCAGAGTTTGGGACATGTGGAGGGGAAGACGTTTGCAAGCTGCGTGATCAAAAGGGTCTTTAAATCACAGTGACTACGCTAATGGCTTTCACATGCTCAGACAGCCCTATAGGAATGAAAGCCACAGCCGGCGTTTGTCTGTGGGGTGAGGGGACACCAGCACGCTCTGCTGCGAGGGTTTGAGGTGCAGAACCCCAGGAAGCGCTGAGGTGCCCCATTCTGCCCGCAGGAGTCACGGCCAGGTGTGGGTTTGCTGCCTTCGAGCTCGTAACGAGCCCGGCGAGGCTCGTATCGGCCACGAGGAATTCCAGCTACCGTGTGCACAGAGCTGCTAATGAAAACCAGCGGTGCCTCAGAGCGAAGAGGCAGGCACGTCCTCCGAGATCAAAGATGCGGCAACGAGAGCGGAAAGCGGGGAATAAATTGCATCCTGTCGGAGAGACGTGCCCTGCATCGCCTGCAGCCTTACCTGGCCTAGTTCAGCGCAGGGGCACCCCTCTGCTTTCCTGCAGCAAAGCCCGGCCGTCAGCAGGCTCCTAAAGCAGCTTTGGGGCTGGGGGAGACAGAGGCATGGCTCGCTTTTGGCTCCTGGTCCTGATTTGTGCTTTCCTGCTGATTTTCAAATGCAAATCTGAAGTATGACAAAGGCCCTCCAGCTGCAGCCGGGCGGCTGGGGGAGAGCAGCCAAGGCCGGGTGTCAGGGAAGCACGTTTGATACGCAGCCTCGCAGAGATGTCCCAGAATGAAGCGCACTGTACCTTGCATTTCTTTCCTCCCTTCTCCTCCTACAGCCGCAGAAAACCACACTTTAAAAAGACAAGAAGCAATCAGAGCCTTGGCCCCAGGGAGCGCTGCTATTTGGAGCCACTGTTTACTATATAGGTAGGGCTGTGGCTTTTAAGTGGAGATAATA
Source organism: Numida meleagris (assembly GCF_002078875.1). Classification (NCBI taxonomy): domain Eukaryota; kingdom Metazoa; phylum Chordata; class Aves; order Galliformes; family Numididae; genus Numida; species Numida meleagris. Next base: position 1,785,742 of record NC_034431.1, on the reverse strand, counting down.
ATAGCAAAACAGATGTAAATACATCCTTGTGTAGAGGGAGCGCTGCCTGCAGTGGCCAGGAGCAATTTCCCAGCTACAGGAAAGCACAATTCCCAGGGAGCTGTGATGCTGCTTCACTCATTCAGATCTTTTTAGGATTAAGCTAAGGGAAAAAAACCGAAACCAAACAAACACGAATGAGGACATGGAGTGGGATAGGATGTGCCACCCCCAGACTGCGGCAGGGACATCCCAGGATGTCTCCGTGCTGCACAAGGAGGCCAGGAATCTCATGAACTAATGGGGAAGGAGAGTTTAGGAGGAAAGAAGAAGTAATCTGTAAGCAGTAATTTCCCTTGCTCCATTACAGTGGGGTTGTTCCGGGAGCTAAGCAGGTTCCCAGCCAGGGACAGCACGCGTCTGCCCACCTCCCAGCATTTGTCACCTCTGTACACAGGACAGTTCTGCCTGGTTTTGCAGTCTGAGACCTTTAAACTCACTGACTGCAAGGGAACGTGGATGTGGAGATTAAAAAAAAAACAATTCTGAAAGGAGGAGATATGGGATTTTAATGATGTCATGCTTCTCCCAAACGGACAGCAGGAGCTGGCTGCATTGCTTTATTCTCCCAAGCATTTTCCACAAGTCTGGTTTAGCCACTTGAGCCCATTGCTTTGTCCCAGCCCGAGGGAAGCCCATGTGGACCCAGCTGTTGGGGCACGGAAACCTCCGCGTTTGTCACTTCTAGACTCCCCTGGGGCCAGCAGCTCCAGCCCTGGCAGAGCAAAGGACATGGGAACCGCGGGGCCAGCGGTCCCCAGGCACCTCCTGCCCCGCAGGCTGCACAGAGATGCTCTGCAGATGGCAAAGGCCTCGTGCTTTGGAGCCGTGTCCCGAGGAGCACAGAAGGGGACACCCGGGGAGCTGGGGGAGGGCTCACCCCGGGGCAATGCCTCTGGTGGGGGGGGAAAGCAGCAGCGGGACCCCAGACCGGGGCAGTACCCCGAGCGGGCGGGCGGAGGTTGGCCTGAAGGGGTTAATGCTGGGAGAGTAACAGGCTGAAGTTGACACTTAGAGGCAGGCGGGGCTCCCGGCGCCTGATTGGCCTCAAACCCCATCCAAAAGTGCTTTTTTTTTTTTTTTCCTTGCTTCTTTTTTTTTTTTTTTTTCTTTCACTTCTCCTCCTCCCCCAGCCTCTGGCTGGCAGGGGAGGGGAGTGGGGAGAACAGCGAGAGATCAAAAATAAACCTCTTATGTCAAAGCCGGGGGAGAAAGTATAAATACAGCGGGCTCCGCAGCCGGCGCGGAGGCTGCGGGGGAGGCAGCGCGGGGCCGAGGGCCGGGAGCCCGGCGGGGCCGGGATGGGGCGGCGGGCGCTGCTGGGCGGGCGGGCTCCGCTCCACCTGCTGCTGCTGTGCCACGCCTGGGCGCTGCCTCCGCCGCCGCGGGAGGCGCAGCCGCTGCTGCCCGCCCGCCTGCCCGCTCCGCCGGGGCAGCTGGCGCTGCGCCTGGCCGCTTTCGGCCGCGCCGTCGTGCTTCGCCTCCGACCCGACGCCTCTTTCCTCGCCCCGCGCCTCCGCCTGCAGCGCTTGGGAGGCCGCCGGCCGCCGGGCCGGGCCGCTCCTCGGCGGGGCTGCTTCTACGCGGGGACCGTCGAAGGGCGTCCCGACGCACCCGCCGTGCTCAGCCGCTGCGGTGCAGGGCTCCGCGCCGCCTTCCTGCTCGACGGGGCGGCGTACGCGCTGCAGCCGCTCGGGCCGCCCGCTCCCGGCCCGCCCTGGCGCCGCCCGCACCGCCTCCAGCGCCGCGCCGCCCCGCCGGCCCCGACCCGCGCCCGGCCCCGGTCCGCAGCCGCTCCTGGGCAACCGCTCCGCCGCGCCCGGCGCTTCGTCTCCGAGGCGCGCTACGTGGAGACGCTGCTGGTGGCCGATGCGTCCATGGTACGCTTCTACGGGGAGGACGTGGAGGTAAGAGCTGCCGCTGGCCCGCTTGGCCCCTCCTGTCCCCATCCCCGCTGCCGCTCCGTTCCCTACTTTCCCCATCCCCTCCGTCCTTCCGGGTTCGATTTTCTCCCCCTGGCCATCTCTGTTGTCCGTGTCCTTTCCTGTCCCCGTCCCCACCCCGTCTGTCCTCTCTTGTCCTCTTCTGTCTCCGTCCCCACTGCCTCTCTGTCATCTCCTGCCTCTGTCCCCCCATTCCCACCGTATCCGTTCCCTCCTGTCACCCTCTCTCTTTTATTCTCTTGTCTTCCCACATCCTTGTCCTCCCTCCCAAGCTCCCCGTGCCCTCACCCGGCCCCCGGACGGGATCTACCACCCCTAATGCTCAGAGGAGAGCCCACGAGGAGGGGTTCGGTGTTTAGGGGACCATTTGCAAACCCAGCATCCACCCCGGGGAGCACGGCGATGTCCCTTCTGTCCCGTGTCCCCAAGGCGGAAGGACAGAGGGTCTTAAAGCCATTCCTCCCGTCGGGACGGAGTGATGCGCGGAGCTCCGTGCCCTCGGGCAGCCCGTGCACATCGCAGCCCTGCGCCCGAGCCACCTGCTGCAGCCGAGCGGAGGCAGCGGGACTGCGGCACTGCGAAGGGCTGGGCTGGTCCCGCCGTCCTGGTGTGCGCTTCCCGTGCTCAAAGCGGCTCTCAGTGGCGAGCAGCTCCAGTCCCTGATTTCGGGGAGGTCACCTCAGTTTCCCCGTCTCTTGCCTGCAGTCCCGTGCTGCGCTGTGCCTTGAGTTCTGCTGTGCTCTTGCACAAAGGCTTGTTTAGGTCCTCAGGTTCAAATCTTACTCATCCAGTCTGAAATCTGTGGGTTTTTGCAGCTGGTGACCATGCACTGAAGTTGCTCATCCTCTGGGCTGGTTGGGTGCGGGGCTGGTGGAGGAGCCCTTGTAGATGGAACACCTGAAACCATCATCTGCGCTTTGGCAGTGTGGCTTTGCCACTTCTGCCACTTTATCCTTTTTTTTTCAGGTCTCCATCCGTTTCTCCATTCCTATTAAAGCAGAGCTTTCATTCCAGCCCTGCTCAGGCGGTGCCTGACCCTGAGAAATGCGGAGTCCTGGTGCTCCAGCTGATCTCAGCTGCTCTGCTGGTGCTCATCAGCACTTAGGTTTTGCACTTTGCTCTCTTCTGCTTGCATAACCCCAGGCTGGGCTCTGGAACCCAGAGGGCTCAGACTCCTCATAGTACTCATAATAGAGGATGGAAAAGCAGTGGATGCTGCACAACACCCAGGGGTCTGCTTCCTGCTACAGCTAAGGCATTTTAGGGGAGAATCATGAGAATGCCCAGCTGGGGAAAAAGCAAAATCCCTCCATGCAGAGCTGTGCTGTGGCTGAGCTGCTGAGCTGCACGGGGCGAGAGCGCTGGTGCTGTGCCCCAGAGCGTGGGCGATACCACAGGGCAGACACAGCAGCTTCCCCCTTAATTACCTTAATTATCTTCCAGTCTGCTCAGCTCCCGATTTCCCGTCTCCTCTTTGTCCCAGAGAGCAGTATCTTTGCAGCATCTCTGAGTGCTTCTTAATTGGAAGGAAACTTCTAGAGATAACACTTGGGAGGAGCAGAGCAGTAACACTTAAGAATTTGGGAGAAAACCTTTCTGGTCATGTGGCAGTTCTTACAGCGTGGGTTTCTCCCCTAAGATTTTGATCTCTGCAACACAAACATAGGGAGAAATTCCCACCTCCAGAGACCTGAACAACTGCTTGCTGCTCCATAAGCACCTGGCGCTGGGCAGCCAAAAAGTGCTGGTGCTGTTACAAGGAGATGCCCAGGCAGCAGGAACATTGAGTCAAAAGAACCCCTTCATATTTCTGCTGTGACTTCTCTTCCCGTAACCACACTTCAACTGCTGAATATTTATTGAAGGTCACGAGCATTGTTTGCATTCCCTGTTAGTTTCTTGCATAAGCTGTAAGAGATCAAGCAGAGGATAGTCACCATGAGATGCATTCAAGCATCGCCAATTACAATCAATGCCATGCTGTTATTAGGGAAATGCTATTAGTGATTTATTTCTAATCAATCTGTGTCATGGATTGAGCCATTATAACTCAGCTGTTAACCGAATTTAGATAACAAGAGCTTGATGGAGGCAGAATTGCTACTCATGTAAACCAGGAGGAAGTTTCAAAGTGACAGCAAAACCGGGGCTGAGATTTGGGTTCTGGACATTGCTCTGAGCCGTGGGTCGCAGGAGGTGGGGTTGGGGAGAAGGGGGAGCTGAGGCAGGAGCTGCTGCAGGGGCTGTTTCCTTGCTGTGCTGGAGATCGGGCTGTGCACCTGCAGAGCGATGCTGCAATGCTTGGGATGTGCTGGGACACCTACAGCAGCGCAGGGTTACGGACGTGGCCGCAGCATCCCATCCCCAGCCAGTTGGCAGCGGGGCCGGATTCCTGCGGTGGGATTTCTCTCGTCTCTTGGGTGCAGATGAGACGTTCTCTCAGCCTCCCCCTGCAGATGGATGGCTGCCGGCCGCTCGCCTTGCAAGCGAGGAATCTGCAACCCCTGCTGTAAAGGGCTGGCACGTGAGGGACCGCAGCAAAACTGGGTCGGGCTGATTAAGCCGGGATTCCTCTCCTGACTTCTGCGGTTTTTGCAGGCAGATTTATGAGGTTTTAGGAGTGTTGTTGCAATCCCTTCTTTCTAAGACCAGCACGTGGGACCATTGACCACAGCCAGGGTCCTGCTGCTACCTCCTTGATGCTCAGACCTGATGCCAATGTGGCCTGGAGGCAAAGGCCCTGAATTTGCAGGGCATCCGAGCTGGGGGGGCTGCAAGCAGATGTTGTTTCAGGGGAGGAATGCAGGCTGGGATGTCTGCGTGCATTGTTTCCAATACCAGGCAGCCCTCGCATCTGACCCTGTGTTTTCTTCCTTCTGTCTGTTTTGTGCTCCAGAAATCTCAGCGTTTCTTTCCCCTCTGCAAAACTGCTGGCTTCCAGGGAGGGGAAAGCAAGAAGGCGACCTTATGAACAAACAAACAAACCACAGCCCCACTCCAGGCTGAGCACAGCAGCTCTCCTGCTGCTGGTCCTGCTGGGAGCTGGGGGGGAGCTGCACCCTGCTGCCCTCCTGCATGGGTGTTGGACCATCATGTGCATACCACAGTAATAGTGTCTAAGCATGGTTTCTCCCCTGCAAAAACACTATTTAAAAACAAATGAACAAGCCAGAAAACAATTTGGGGATCTCTGCAGACCTGCAAGTGCTCCCTTTGGAGAAGAACGTAAGTAGGGATTTTGCAAGAGGCTGTATCAGAAAGTGAAATCCTTCAACAATGGCAAGTTGTAAGCAACCGCTTCACTTCTCCGTACTCTGTCTTATTTTCTCATTGCTGAGCCTCATCGCTGCAGGTGCTGTTTGCAGTCCCATGATCTGTCGCCTGCAGCTGCTTGGGGAAGGGCTGTGTTGTCCCCGAGCAGATCTCAGCTGGTGCTGGGATGGCAGCCCCAAGCTGGTGGTGTTCCCACCCGGATGGCTCATGCCTTTGCAAAGGATCAGGGAGGATGTGAAGAGCAGGATTCAGCTCATCTGTGGTCAGCTGCTGGCCAGAAGAGCAGAGTGAGCCTCTCCTCAGCCCTGGGGGCTAAAGGGCTCATGTTTAGCCCCAGCTCCCAGCCCTTGGCCACAGCGAGGAGGTGCAGGTGTGCTGCTGCTCTCCCCGGAGCACAGCAGCAGCCACCCGAAACCCAGCGAGCTCCCACTCCATCCAAAGATGGGTATAAATAGACACCAGATGGTGGAACAAGTGAATCTGACCTTTTAATCTGCACTAAAGAGCTGTTTGTTCGGTTCACTTTCCATCCTTGCAGCTCTTCCTGGAGCTTTGCAGATGAAGGGCAGGCGGGTGAGTGTTTTCTGAGCTCCCCATTCCCACTGCTGGAATAATTCCTTGGCTTGGCACAACCCTACAGAGTCCTGTCTGGGGTTATGGGAGCTCCAGGGGGTAATTTTGGGAAGGCTTTATGCTACGTGTAGGTATGTCCCCCATGGGATAAACAACTCCCTCATCCCTTGCAGCAAGTGGCTTCAGGTTGGACTTAAGGAAAAATTTCTCCTCTGAAAGAGTGGTGCTGCACTGGCACAGCTGCCCGAGGAGTGGTGGGGTCACCGTCCCTGGGGATGTCCCAGAGCCATGGGGATGTGGCACTGAGGGACGTGGGCAGTGGGCACAGTGGGATGGGTTGGGGTTCGGCTTGGGGATCTCCGAGGTCTTTTCCAACCTTAATGACTGTGTGATTCTGAGTGGTTGCACTCTCAGGGACCTCGTCTGCGTGGTGACTTCTCCATGACATTCATTGCATGTTCTGGCCGGGACGTGAACCATGTCGCGGAGTGCTGGCCAGTCTAAATAAAGTCGGCTGTGCTCCCACCAGCCTCGCTGGGGCCGCTCTCTTGCTGCAGCCCAAGGAAGGCTTCAGCTGCATTTGCTGAAGCAAGACATCTGCTGATGGGAAGGTTCCAGGGATGTGCTCCTTCCTGATCCCATCTGGGATGTGCAGCTCTCGGGGCTCCCAGCAGCGCCGTGCGATGCTGGTGCTGCAGTGAGACGGGCAGGCAATCTGTCTGGGGCCGAGAGAAGCCACTTTCTCTTTCCCAATACTCACTGTTGTGTAATCGTGCATTTTTTTCTCATGACTCCGGGTCTCTGAATGTGTGCCAAGCAGAAGAGGAATTTCGATGCTCCGATAAGATGTTTACATCAGCCGGAACGGTGCTGGCGCATTTGACGTATGAAGTCATCGCCGGCTGCTGAGCGGAGGATGCTGCTGGGCAAAGCCTTGGTGTGGGAGCCCCACAGTCACAGCCCCATTCAGGAGCTGAGGCCGTGGTGGGAAGGGGCCACGCGTGGCTTGGCTGTGTGGGCTGCTCTGCACGGCCCAGAATTGTCCTTCAAGAGTAGTAGTGCTGGGTGTGAAGGGCAGAAAATGGAGTGGCACAGCTATGACCATGGCTTCTGCAGGCACAGGTGCACAGCATCGTGTATGGGAATGGCAACACCTAGTCCATCAACCCAAGTGGATGTATGACTGTTTGGATGCGGTAGACTCCATAAATGGGTTTGATTTCTCCTTTCCTAGCATAGATAGGTAGGTTCATGGTCAGACTTGATGACCTTAGAGGTCTTTTCCAACCTAAATGATTCCATGATTGTATAAAAATAAGAGAAGGTAGCAGGTACACCACACATCTTCGCAGAGGAGATTTCACCCCACCTTTCTCCCCTCTTGCAGAACCATGTCCTGACCCTGATGTCCATGGCAGCTCGCATCTACAAGCACCCCAGCCTGAAGAATGCCATCAACCTGGTGGTGGTGAAGGTGCTGGTGGTGGACGAGGAGGCGGCGGGGCCGGAGGTGTCGGACAACGGCGGCCTCACCCTACGTAACTTCTGCAGCTGGCAGCAGCAGTTCAACCCACCGAGCGACCGGCACCCTGAGCACTATGACACCGCCATCCTGCTCACCCGACAGGTCTGGGGGTCTCTTGGCGTGGACGCTGGGGGAGATGAGGTTTAGAGATAGCCCCCAGGGAGAGGAGAGCTCCCGTTGCAAGGGACGGAGCTCCCAGCTGGCTCAAGTCAAGCCAGTTAGGGAGTTTAGTGCTTTTAGGATGTGGAATTTTGGTTTGCCTCAGCCTCCTTGGGTACTGCCTCCCAACAGGATTTCTGCGGGCATCAAGGCTGTGACACGCTTGGGGTGGCGGATATCGGCACCATGTGTGACCGCAACAAAAGCTGCTCGGTGATCGAGGATGAGGGACTGCAGGCCGCCTACACGCTGGCTCACGAGCTGGGTAATGTGTCCCCTTCTGGAGCTTTTCTGCTTTCTTCAGCCCAGTGCCAGCATCTCTGCTCTGGGTATCACCTGCAGCGGTGCCGTCTCGCTAACTAGCTTGGTTGATTTAGTTTAGTGGGCGTGGTGGGTTGATGGCTGGACGTGATGATCTTAGTGGTCTTTTCCAACCTTTATGATTCTATGATTGCTTCTATTCTGGAAGCAAGTAGCGTTTGCAGCGACAGGAAAAGGCTGATAACTAATACGAGACGCTCGCTGCTCTGCAGGCCACGTGCTCAGCATGCCTCACGATGACTCCAAGACCTGCGAGCGGCTCTTCGGGCCCCTGGGCAAGCACCATATGATGGCCCCGCTCTTTGTCCACCTGAACAAGAGCCAGCCCTGGTCCCCATGCAGCGCCATGTACCTCACCGAGTTCCTGGATGGAGGGCACGGTAAGGCTCAGCTCAGCTCAGCAGAATTTAAAGCATTTCCCTCGATTGCTTGGGCTCTTTACAAATTCTGGAGGGTGAAGGGGGTTCAATCAGACCTCAGGCCGAGTTCTGTCCCCTTATCATCTTAGAACTGTTTGAGATGGAGGGGAACTTTAAAAGCCACCTGGTCCAACTTCCTGGACACCTACAGCTCAATCAGATGTTCACTGCCTGGTCCAGCCTGACCTTGGATGTCTCCAGGGACGGGGCATCCATCACCTCTTGGTGTCCTCTTGTTGGTGCCACCCATGGTGTCACCCCAGTGCACCTCCATCCTGATCCTTGCCCCTCCTTGCTGCTTGCAGGTGACTGCTTGCTTGATGCCCCGGCCCAAGCCCTCTCCCTGCCCTCGGAGCTGCCCGGCCGAGGGGCCCTGTACAGCCTGGACCAGCAGTGCCAGCAGATCTTCGGCAAAGACTTCCAGCACTGTCCCAACACCACAGAGGAGGACGTCTGCGCCCAGCTGTGGTGTAGGACCAGTGGTGGGGAGCCGCTGTGCCACACCAAGAATGGCAGCCTGCCCTGGGCTGACGGAACCCCCTGCACGGGCGGCGGGCTGTGCTGGGATGGAGCCTGCCTGCCACAGGAAGCACTGCAGCCCCAGGTACTGCAGGATGGGGGCTGGAGGGCTGGGGTTGCACCTCTCTATATTCGTGTATTTATATATATATAGAAAAATATGTTTACAAAACAAATGCTGTGCATTGCTTACTACCTGCTGACCGATGCCTAAGCGTTGGCAGCCTCCCAAGCCAGCTCCCCCCAGCTTTATTGCTCAGCACGGTGCTGTATGGTATGGGACATCCCTTTGGCCAGTTTGGGTCAGCTGTCCCAGTTCTGTCCTTCCCAGCTCCTTGTGCCCCCCCGGCCCCCTCGCTGGCAGGGCAGCACAAGGAGTGAAAGGCCCTTGGCTCCGTGCAGCACGTCCACATTGTTTTTCTCCTAAATCCAAAACACGGCATCATACCAATCACTGCGAAGAAAATTAACTCTCTCCCAGCCAAAACCAGTACAGAGCTTATACAGGATCATAGGACCGGTCTGGTCCTAACCACAGCGAGCGGTTCTGCAATTAACTCAGATTAAAATTGATTTATTTGCTTTGTTTCACTGGGGGAATTAGCAGTGATTCCCGAGCCAGTCAGCAAACTGCAGACTTCCAGCACACGAACCCGTGCGCGCCGGCAACAGCTTCACGCAAAGCACGCGCTTAAGTGCTTTGCTGGATCGGGGCCCCGGTTTGCGGCACGGGGAGAGGAGCTGGGGGCGGAGGAGAGGGGGGGGGATGGGATGGTTGCACTTTTTCCACCTTCGTGGCCTCTTGCAGCCGGCGGTGGACGGCGGCTGGGGCGCGTGGAGCCCGTGGGGCGCATGCTCGCGGACGTGCGGCGGCGGCGTGCAGTTCTCCCACCGCCACTGCGACCGGCCCCGGCCCCAGCACGGCGGCCGCTACTGCGAGGGCCAGCGCACCCGCTACCAGTCGTGCCACACCGATGAGTGCCCGCAGGATGGTAAGCCTGACACTGTTCCCAAAGGTTCGCCCGCTCCCCGTGCTTTTTTCCAGCACCCCGTGCTTGCTCTGCAGTCCATCAGAGGCAATGCAGCATCTTCCTCTCTGCGTGCTCCCACCGTCCTCGCGTCCCTCCCACATCTCCGCTGAGGAGGATGAGAGTTCCTTCCTCGCGGCGCAGGGCTTTTGGGTCATGCTTTTGCCTTTCATTTTAGGCAAGAGCTTTCGGGAGCAGCAGTGCGAGAAGTACAACAGCTACAACTTCACGGATCAGGAGGGGAACCAGCTGGAGTGGGTCCCCAAGTACGCCGGGGTGTCCCCCCGGGACCGCTGCAAGCTCTTCTGCCGAGCCAGGGGAAGGAGCGAATTTAAAGTCTTCGAGCCCAAAGTAGGATATCTCACGATGTCAGTTCCCAACGTCCATCTTTCTTCCCATCTCAGAGCAAATTCCTGCAAATTCCACACTCCTTGTCTGTTCTCCCCAGGTGATAGACGGGACACTGTGTGGTCCGGAGACCCTGTCCATCTGCGTGCACGGGCAGTGCATCAAGGCCGGCTGCGACCACGTTGTTGGGTCCTCCAAGAAACTGGACAAGTGCGGGGTGTGCGGCGGCAACGGCTCGACCTGCAGGAAGATTTCCGGCTCGCTCAACCGATCCAAGTAAGGCACAGGGGAGAGCGGTCCTCAGAGGTCGGAGAGGGGGAAAAGCAGCATCAGGCTGTAGGAAGGGAGCGAGGAGACTTTTGTTCCTCTTGAGGCTGTGACTGGAAAAGCTGCTCTGGCTCCGTGGAGCTCCTGACCCGGCAACATCTGGCCGGGGAGCTTTGCTCACTCCGTGCCTGCGGGCGGCCCGGGGGTGCTGGGCAGATGTTCACAAAGCCCCGTGTCTGCGTAAGCGCTTCCTACGCTCGCCGCAGAGGAAACGAGATCGAGTCCGGGCTTAGCAAAGAGCAGAGGCAGCGTTTCCACGGCCGGGCTCCCCTGCACCGACCCCACGCGTCCCCACTGCGCTGCTCTGCTGTGTCTGCACGGAGCAATGGCTGCTGCACAGGACACGGCTCTGAAAGGTGCCGTGATGCAGGAGGGTGAGCTGCGTACTTGACACGGTGCATTTTGCTCTTGTGCAGCAAAACCCGTTCCTGCTTCTCTCTCCTGCAAACCAGCATGATGCTCAGGAAACCATCCCCCTCCCATCATTCCCCTTTTGCTAGACTACGAATAGCAAAAATCCTCAGCTTCATAAGGTCCCAGGATGTGGGCAGCCCTTTCTGTCACCCAAAATCTTTGCTGCTTTGTCACGGAGCTGGAGTTAATGTGTCCCACAGAGGCTTTTGCTGAACAGATAGTAACAAAGCCCGGCACATCCAATTCCATGCGGCGAGGTGACTCACTCAGTCAAATTAGATTTCCTAAATGGTTTCCTTCCAGGGAGCCAGATGAATGGAGCTTCCATTCTCCTATGAATTGTTTGTGGTTGACTAAAGAGAGATTAGCGTGGTAGCTACAGCCAAGAAGAGATCCCATTAAGATCGGGGTTATGGAGGCCAGGGCGACTGAGAGCAGGCTTTGACCCTGAGGCTTTGTTCCAAAATATTCCGACCATAATTCCCAACCGCAGCGTCAACCTGGGGAATGCGTGCGAGCCCCCTGCCAGCGCCGCGGCGTGATTCATGCGGGGGGACGGGGTGCCAAGGTGGCATTTAGTCACTGTCACCGGGAGGCATTGCAGCACTGGGAGCACACAGGGACGCAGCCCTGAGCCAAGGGAAAAGCAAAGTGTTCCCAGGGATCGTGCTCTGCAGAAAAGTCCTCCTCCGGCACAGTATCCTCAAATGGAGCTTTTGGCATCGGGATGGGGCTGCCAGCCCTTCCCATAGGAGCCTGGGGTACCCGGTGCAGCGATGCCCGCCTGCGGTGAGCGGTATTTTTGCTGCCCTAGTTCTTGCTGTTTTCTAGGAAAGGCTTTCCAGTTCGCACCAATGCGATCCGAGGTGGCTGTGCTGTTAACTGTTTGGCTCCTGATCAGATGTGAGCAGTGACATCTGGACAACGCACACGGTGCCAGCAGCGTCCAGCTCTCCTGTCCCCTTGTGCCATCAGCAGTGACAAAGCCATGGGGCACTTTGGCTTTTCATGCCAAACCCTGCAGCCATGTCAAACGAAGGGGAGCAGGGGCAACATAAACATAACTGGAATTTCCTACCAAGGCTGATAACTGTGCTAATTCATTTGATTGCATTGCTCATTTTTATGTTTAATTTAGTAAATTCTTCCAGCCAAGCGCACATCTGGCACAACCGCAGCGTTTCCAGTCCTGCAGTACTCTTGGATACTGAGAGATGGCTTCAGAGCCACAGTCCCCCTTAGAAAGGCCAGGAAAATAACCATGTCTCCTCGCCCCACGCAGGTACGGCTACAATGACATCGTCACCATCCCGGCTGGGGCAACCAACATTGACATCAAGCAGCGCAGCCACCGCGGGGTGCGCCACGACGGGAACTACCTGGCCCTGAGGACCCTGGAGGGCAGGTACCTGCTGAACGGCGACTTTGCCATCTCAGCCATGGAGCAGGACATCCTCATTAACGGCACCATCCTCAAGTACAGCGGCTCCATGACGACCCTGGAGAGGCTGCAGAGCTTCCGGCAGCTCCCCGAGCCCCTCACCGTCCAACTGCTGACCATCGCCAGCGAGGTCTTCCCACCCAAAGTCAAGTACACCTTCTTCATCCCTAAAGACGTCCCCTTCAGCAAGCAGAAGGACAAAGAGAAGAAGTCGGCCAACATCATCCGCCCGATGCTCACCTCGCAGTGGGTGCTGGGCGACTGGTCCGAGTGCTCCAAGACCTGCGGCTCCGGCTGGCAGAGGCGGACGGTGGAGTGCCGGGATGTCGAAGGCCAACCTTCAGCCACCTGCGACCGAGCCCTCAAGCCTGAGGACATCAAACCCTGCGGTGACGTTCCCTGCCCGCTCTGGCGCATGGGTCCTTGGTCGCCATGCTCCCAGACGTGCGGCGAGGGCGTGCGGACGCGCAACGCTTCCTGCATCCACTACACAGGCACCGTCATCGCCCCGGAGAAATGCAGCTCCCCGAGGCCACTGCCAGCCACCACCACCTGCCTGCTGCAGCAGTGCTGAGCGGGGACGGCGGGGGACAGGGCTGGGGACGCAGGCCACCGGGTGCCACCGTGCCGCAGGCTCGCTCGAGGACGGGAGCCGCTGGTAGCCTGGCGGTTCGTCTACCTCAGAGGGGGGAATAAGGGCAGCAAGACAGGGAGGAATCAGTTCTTTTTGTCCTTTCTTTCCTGCTGGCTCGCTGGGGCTGCGGGTTCAGGAGGGGTGGGATGGGTGGTGGTGGTGTGGGACATGGTAAAATTGGGGCTTCTTTGTGAAAGCGCTGTTGTGCAGCTCAGGTCGCCATCCCCGCCGCGCAGCAGTGTGGGTGTGTTGAGCATTTTATCAGCTGCGGTTTTTCAGCTGGAGATAAGTGGCTCGTGTGGCTGGAAGGGAATGAGCCGAGGGCTGGGCTATAGGCGGTCGTGGCGGCTTCTGCTGGATTTATAACCCAGGAGGTGCCAAAGCTCTGCCTCCAAACATCCCCCGCAGCCGCCGTTCCTCCCTGAGCCGCAGCCCCACGAGGAACACGCATCCCCACACCTCCATTTCCCCAGTATAAAACCAATCCCACCCCTGTTGCCACTTGCAGGGTTGCCCCAAGGATTAACTAAAGCTCTGCAGTGCTCTGGCTGTGCGATGCCTGTTGCTGTCCCCGTTCCCCTGTGGAGCAGACACTTGGCTGTGCTCGCATCCCCTCTCCCATCCTCTTGGTTCTGCCTGCCGCACGCTTACTTTACCAGCCGTGCTTTTCATTTTGGAGATGAGACCCAACCGGTGCCACTGTTCAGCCCCGATCCCTGGAGCCCTGGGCACACAAGGATGCTCAGCCCCAGCGTTTGGCTCCATTTGGGGCTGGAAGCTCCAACAGGGAGTCCCGCAGGGCTGCAGCTCCTCTCCCAGCCCAGACGCTCTGGCCGTGCTGCAGATGCTGCTCACTCACTGACCTCTCCCCTTTTGAAGCAATCGCCTCTTGTTGGACGTGTGCTGGCAGCAGCTGGAGCCTTGGGAGCGGGGCTGGAATTTGCAAATGTTTTGTCATTGACATCGCACGGTGGGAAGATACTTTGGGATTTTTGCTACATCTGACTTTCCCCATTTGCAAAACGAAGCTGCCTCGTGAAGCTGCTTTTGGTCCAGGAGCTGCTCAATCCTCCGCTGCAAATGGGAGGGAGCTTTTGCAAGTAGGGCTGAGCATGATGCAATTGTTTTGCCAGCATGGAGGTGACCGAAGAATGGCAGGTCCACATTGCAAACTGTGCCTTGGGGGGAATCGCTTTTGTCCCCATTGTTACAGCAAGACTGAGGCTTTTCAAGCAGAGAGCACACCTTGTCTGCAAGGAGGCTCTGCTGTCGTTCACTGCACGGAGATGTGAATCTGGGCAGCTGCAGGGATAAGAGGGATGCAGATTTTGGA
>NC_034431.1:1768468-1771381 GCF_002078875.1 Numida meleagris | reverse complement strand
AGAGGGATGCAGATTTTGGAGAGGGATGCAGATTTTGGAGAAGGATGCAGATTTTTGGAGGAGATGCAGAATTTTGGAAAGGGATACAGATTTGGGAGGGGGGATGCAGACTCTGTGTTTGGAGCGAGGGGGGTCACTTCGAAATTCACGTGGACCTTTCTCCGCTGCTGTGCCCCCCGTGCAGGTCCGATATAGGGCTGGAAGATGAGCCCTGGCCAAAGCTGTACTGTAAAGTCCATCCCCTAGCAGGGATGTGGACCCCTCTGTGGGTGACACCAGGGGCTGCAGACCCAAGGAGCGCAGGGGCTGAGCATTTTGGCTGGGCTCTTTTTGAGGAAAGCCAAAAACAAAGGCCAGCTGCGCAGTCTGGATCCAGAGCTGCTTGGGCTGCAGTTCAGACCTACCTTCGGGCAATGTTCTCTGTCTGCTAATTAATCTCCAGGAATTTAAGGCCTCTCGCTCTAACAAATAGCTGGATGCTAAAGTCATGTAGCTTCGCTGGGTTGTTTTCTTTTCCCCTTTGCAGCTGAGAGGGTTTTAACTCAAAGGCAAGCATGTGTTTCCTCTCCAGCGGTGTAAGCAGCATCCATTTAGGATGGGGCAGAAATTTCAGCCTGAGACGGTGCCAAGGAAAACGTCCGCATGTATCAGCCCTGCACAGGAGCTCTGCAGCCAGCAAAGGCCTCTCCAGCTTTTCACATTCACTCTGCAGCGCTTCCCCTATGCAAAAAGCTCCCTGCTGCATCAGGCCTCACGCTGCGCCCTTTGTTTTGCCCCTGGGATGCCAAAGGAGAAACACTGCAGCACAGCTGGAGGCGCCCACCCATGGCCAAGGCAGGCTGGAGGCTCCTTGCAGAAATATCACCCAGTTTTGGCCTTTGAGGGCTTTTTTGGGGGCTGGTAGGTCCTGCTTGGGGACACGGGGTCTGCTCCTGCCTTCCCGTAGCAACACGTAGCCTTTATGCTGATTTATCAAAGAGGTTATATATTAGGATATATATGTGTATATATATGTTTCCCTTCAGTGAAGGATTGTAGCAATGTACTGAGCCTCTTGTGTTAGGTATTTATTACAGATTCCTGGTTCGTTTTGTACAGTAGCTGTCTGAAAAGGAGAAAAACATAAGAAAAAAAACAGACTGTCTGTGTTTTACTGTTTGACCGTGCTGCTCCCACGTCCCTGCACCAAAGCGTCGCTCCTCACGTGGCCCCGATAGCGCCCGGTGTCACCCTCAGGGTGCCCAGATCCCATCGGCTGCAGAACGGAACCAAGCTCGGGACTTCCATTGCAAGGGGAAAAAAAGTACATTTTCTGAATTTATCTCTGTATTTGTGTTTGAGTTTGAGAGCAACTCTGGTTGTGACTCTGCCTTTACCTCTTCAATAAAGGGTTTCCTGCCTATCGCCTCTTGGCTGTTAATAATGCTTTTCTCAGGCCATTTTCTAATTCCCTTCCCAGTAGCTAAACAAAGGGTGAATTTGTTTTTAAGGTGCTAAAGTGTGGGCAGCAATACAGCGCCCTGGGACGTGTCTCAGCGATGGGCACCGCTGCATCCTGCCCAGGGCCCCCAGCATGGCGCTCTGGGACCTCCTGCTGCAAAACAGGCGGAAGCAGCGAGCAAAGCTGCGCTAGCAGCACATTTTTTTTTTTTGCAGCGGTAGCAATCAGCATGCTGGTGGCTTCCTGGTGGGACAGTTCCTGTGCGTGCGCTCTGAGCTGGACTTGCACGCTCCCAAAGTCAGATGTTCCCAATCCTAAAGGCTTCAGCAGCAGGAAAAGCAGCGCTGCCCCAAAGGAAGCCGTGCCGGATGGCTGAGCTCTGCAGGAGCTGCTCTTGCAGAGTGCTTTAAGGCTGTAACGTTTCCCATCACTCCATTTGCAAACATGATACACCCCCGGCTGTGCGCTTTTTGGAGCAGAATTTGGAGGGTGAGCATTCTTCCTAACCTTGCAAATTTCCTCTTATTTGTCAGCTGAAAAAAGTGAGAGCAACCTTTGCACATGCACTCACGACACACACCATTTGCTTCAACTGGTGCTATTTCACTCCTGCTTTCCACCAAAGCAAATTGCAGAGGGCAATGCTCCAGGCCGACCATGCAGCTCCCCACGAATGTAAAGCCAGGGGAAGCAAAAGGAGAAATTTTAGCAGCAGCAAGTATAGTCTTGCAGCCCACTGGGGTTCCGTTCTCCCTCTGGTTTTGCAAGAAACCGTCAAAAGCAGCCTCTGGGGTTCTACTGCAGTGTGGGGAGGTTGGGAGCTGGGAGCACTGTGCTGCTTTTCAGGGGGCATTTTTAGAATGAATTTTGTACTACAGATTGTGTGCAGCGCACCCACTGGGATGAGGGCCTGGGGGTGCATGCACCGTGGTGGGCACTGTGCATGGTTTGCAGGTGCATGCACAAATGCAGCGTGCACGATCCTGGACGTGCACGCACTGGAGTGTGCAGCGTGCAGTGCTGGGAGGCGCGTGTATGCACAGTCCTCATTAATGGATGCATGCACGCACTGGGGTGGCTGGTACACACCTTCTTGGTCCCTGCATGCATGCACTGGGTTGCTCCGCGTGCACGCTCCTGATTAGTGCATGCTCCTGATTAATGCACGCATACACCGCCTGAGTGCCCGGCGCACCAACGGTCCCAATCCGTGCACGAATACACCGCGATGTCCCATGTGCACGGCCCCAATCCACGCATGCATGCACTAGCGCCCGGCGAGCACAACCTTGGCCCACGCGTGCACACAGCGGGGTGCCCGGTGCGGGACACCCGCCCTCACTCCCCGCACGCACACGCAGCCCCCGCTGCGCCCCGCGGGAACGCTCTCCCGCCGCGCTCCCCCCCCCATCACTGCGCACGCGCACGCCATTGGCCCCGCCCCTCCCCTTGGCCCCGCCCCCCCGCGCCGC